>NC_037669.1:38416838-38518224 GCF_003255815.1 Theropithecus gelada | reverse complement strand
AGAAAAAAAAAAAAAAAAAAAAAAAAAAAAAAAAAAAAAAAATACACATTCCCATGACTTTTTATAATCTTTTACCAAAAACACATTTCACTTTCTTTACACACCTTGCATGTAAAACTGTTTCTTCAGTAGTCTCAAATACATGTTACAATGTTAACTCTTAGCAACTTTTAATTAAAAACCTGGCTAGTAAGGGATTTTAATTATATACTAGGTGTGGAGCCTAGGACTGAGACAGAAGGGCAGATAAGCTCTGACTTTCTAGCATAGCTAGGGGGCGTGACTAACTCAACATATCCCATGTCCCTGGGCCTTATCTAGACTCTAATGCTCCAAATTAGGTAAATTGAACAATTTTCAAAAGTTGAGGAAGCAGTTTATGACCTTGAAGCATTTAGCAAACCTAATATATGACCTCCATAATTTAGACCAAATATTTACATGTTTTAAGATATTTTTATTTCACCAGTAACCTTTAAAACTATCTTTATTTCCCAAAGATTACTTAACTCACATGAACTAAAAGGCATTACACTTTCTACTTTTCTAACAAAATATTTGATTTAAACTTTTATTATTTTTAAGTCAATAGTTAAAGCTCTTTCATACATACACATCACACACACAACACATTATATAAATACAGAGGCAGCAGAAGATAAAGGGCTTGTCCTCTAAGCTGGGAATTGAACCCTGAACCCAGGCCACCATTATGAAAAGAGAAAGCATGGTCACATAGTTACAAGGTCAAGCTCCGAAGGACATACAAGACAAGAGTTAAACCTCATCCAGTTTTTTCAGGGACCTGCAGTGAAGTTTATAACTGACCAGTTTGCTGGGCCATCTTAAAAATCAGGCTTACAGATGTCCTAATTCTGTGTTCTATCCCAAGGTATCCCTCTTGGTGACAGAACAATTCAGAAAGACACACAAAGCACACCAAATTCACTACAGCTTAAGAGTAGTCCCACAAATCCTTCTTTCCATGAATCAAAACTTTAGAGAGGAGATAAACGGTGATTTTTACAATTCATTCAACTGGTTTGCACAGAGGAAGAAAGGATGGGTTTGCCTGAGGCAGGGTGGGGAAGGCAAGTGCTCTGGGAGGCCAGAGAAAGACCCACCCATTGCGGGGACACTGAAAAGTTCAGGCGGACGCTTGTCTGCTGTGAAGGGATCTTTTCCAACAGTCCCATCAGCTCTCAAGTTTCCCCTTTTAGGGAAGAAAAAGCTCCCCATGTCCCATGATTCCGTACTTGCCTAATCCTGTCACCCACAGCCCCAGCAAAGAGTGTAAAACAGATTAATTCAAAGAGAATAGCAGTTAACATCTTATAGTGTCAAACCCATTCTTAGACAAAAGGGACTTACCAAGAGAGGCCTTTAACTTCCTAAATCTTAGAAGGGACTCTAACTCTTCTAAGTTGGGCCTCTAACCCAAGGTCTGTCAAGTGTCCTTTGCTTTTTATTAAGAGGGGCCTGTAACCTACACTGTCTTAGGAGACACTAACTCCCCTAAATCGGGCCTGCAGCCCAGTCCCATCCTTTACCTGGGTATATGCACCCCACTTACCCGAAGTCATTCAATTAGTGCTGCAGCCTGTTTTCTTTGTGTTGGGGGTCTCCTCGGTATTGTCCCTTCCGTCATTCACCAGAAAGATGTTACTGGACCCCACCACTTACCCAAAGTTAGCCTTTGGGTTGGGGGTTTCCATACTATAGTCCCTTCCGTGGTCACCAGAAAGATGTTACAAGAAAGGGGTCCCAATCCAGACTCCAAGAAAGGGTTCTTATATCTCACGCAAGAAAGAATTCAGGGCAAGCTCACAGAATAAAGTGAAAGCAAGTTTATTAGGAAAGTAAAGTAATAAAATAATGGCTTTCCCATAGACAGAGCAGCCCCAAGGGTTGCTGGTTGCCCATTTTCATGTCTATTTCTTGATGATATGCTAAACAAGGGGTGTATTATTCATTACTCCCTTTTTTAGACCATATAGGGTAACTTCCTGATGTTGCCATGGCATTTGTAAACGGTCATGGCACTGGTGGGAGTGTAGCAGTGAGGATGACCAGAGGTTATTCTCATTGCCATTTTGGTTTCAGTGGGTTTTAGCCAGCTTCTTTACTGCAACCTGTTTTATCAGCAAGGTCTTTAGAATGTCTTAACCATCTGGGAATGCAGACTAGTAGATCTCAGCCTCATTTTACCCAGCCCCTACTTAAGACAGAGTTGCTCTGGTTTACATGCCTCTGACAACTTGGTGGCTTAAACAACAGGCATTTATTATCGTCATTTAAGTCATAATTCTGGCATGGGTCTCATCTGCCTAAAATCAAGATAACACCAAGCTGCTTTTTTTTTTTTTTTTTTTTTTTTTTTGAGGCTCTGGAGAAGGGTTTTCTTCCTTGCTCCTTTGAGTTGGCACAATTCACTTCCTTGTGGTTGTGGGGCCAAGGTCCCATTTGCTCCCTGGCTGTTGCCAGAGAATCCTTCGCAGATTCTACAGGCTGACTGCATTTTTTGCTTGTGGTTTCTTCTCCATTTTCAAAGCCAGCAACTCTAGGTTTAGTTTGTGTCACATTTCAAATGTTTCTTTTTTCTTCTATCGTATCTCTGTTACTGATGCTTGACTTGAAAGGGCTCATGTGATTACCTTGTACCCACCTGGATAATCCATGAAATGCTCTAACTCATGAACTATAACCTCAATCACATCTGCCAAGTCCCTTTTTCCATGTAATATAACATATTCACAGGACCCAGGGATTAAGACTTGGGCATATTTGGGGAGTTGTTATTCTTCCTACCACAGAAGATAAATCCTCACTGTCATGTAATTCAAAGGCCAAATAGAATGAGAAATAAAATAATTTAGGATTTGGTGATTTGGAGTCCATAGGTGCTCTCTGGAATAAATACTTCTATGAATTGACAAGAAAAGAGGACAGCTTGCTGGGCTTAATGTTGCATGAGGGTAGACAGGAGGTGAAATGCAGTAGGCAGAGTTGTGGGATAATTGTTAAGTGAGGTAATATATATAATTATGCTCAGCACAGTGACTTGCAGGTAGCCAGAACTCAGTCCTTGTTTACCAAGTTCATACCTCTCTCCCTAGTAGTTTGGTGACAAAGTGAAGGAATAGAGGTGTATACTTAGAGACTAAAGGAAATCCCTAGAGAAATAGAAATAAAAGCATGGGTAGAGGAGGGGGCAATTGAACAATAGCTATTGGGGTTATTTAGGAGGTAGAAATATATGGGCCCAAGTCAAGTTGAAGAATTAATCTTAAAAAAGAGATGAAATCTTTATACTGAATGCAAGAAGGAAGAAGAGGATATACAAAAACAAGCATTTAAAAGTAAAAAGGAGAGGAAGTGGTGTCTTAGGCTACCTGAGTTGCTAAAAGGGAATACCTGAGGCTTGATAATGTATAAAGAAAGGGGGTTTATTTGGATCACGGTTCTGTAGGCTGTACAAGAAGCAAGGGCACCAGCATTTGCTTCTGGTGAGAGCTTTAGGCTGCTTCCAATCATGGTAGAGGGGGAAGGGGAACCAGTGTGCAGAGAACACATGGCAAGACAGAAGAAGTGAAAGGGAGCAGAGGAAGGTTCTAGGCTCTTTTAAACAACCAGCTCTTGCTTTGGGGAGGAAGTGATCTCTCATGGGAATTAATAGAGCAAGAACTTGCTCATTACCTGGAGGAAGACAAGTTATTCGTGAGAGATATTTCCCCATGACCCAAACACTTCCCACATCAGGGATCAGATTTCAACATGAGACTTGGTAGGGCCAAAGAAACCAAATCCAAACCATAGCAGATGGAGATGACTATGTCAGAGACCCCTCAATCTTTGAAGGAGGATATGTGCTTCTTTGCATGTGTCCACGAGGTTTGTGATTGGTGAGACTGAGGAGATAGTAGCTTGAACTGAAAAACTACCAGAACTTTATTTTTTTCTCCTGCAAACTGACTTCATTTTTTTTCCTACTTCTCCATCACATGGCTGGCAGAAGGTCACCAACTCACACCTCTCAAGTTTTCAACTTTTTCATTCAAAAACCAGGTCAGACTAACTCCTAATTCTAAATTTTTCAGAAGAATTAATTTGACAGACTTATTTTGTTGCAGATGTCCCTTTTACATTCAATTACCCATGACTGAGAGGAGCCCAACACTGACAGCAGAGAAGGAGATGACAGGTACTTCAGTGGGGTGAGGTACTGACAGGATAGCTTTACTGAGTACAGTGAAACCACAAGCATAGCAGCAGGAGTGGATGAATGGCTCATGCTTATAATAACAACATGGATTGTGGTTAGATTATTACTAGAGCTGAGGTTCAGGGCTTTATTCTAAGGGTTACTGTGGATCAGTGAACAGAAGAAAGCATGAAAGGCTGTTATTAAAAGGACTGTTTCTATGTCAAACTTTTTTTAAAAAAAAAGAAAGGATAACAAAACAAACAAACAAAAAACACAAAAAATACCGGGAAAAGGAGGAGCTTGAATTAAGAATATGGAAAAAGGAAGGCAGTCATTTGGAGCCAGGCATTGTGCCAGTCTTTTGCTAACCTCCATGATCAGAACAGACATCTTCTTTCTTGTAGTGGGTAGTATTCACCCAGGATATTCCAATTGGGCCTAGAATAGAATGTTCCAGAAGCTTAAAGCCTTCCTGACATGAAGTTTTCTTCCAGGAATTTAGTGAAAGTATAATGCTGAATAGAAGTGGTGGAAGTGGGAATCTTTGTTTTATACCAGTTCTTAGAGGAAAAGCTTTCATCTGTTCACCATTGAGCATGATATTTGCCAGGGACTTTTGATATATCGTCTTTATTATGATGAGGTAGTTTTCTTCAGTTTTTACGATAAAAGGGGGTGTTAAATCCAAAAGTTCCTAACAGATTAAAACAATGCCAGGACTTAGTGTGGTTTTGCTCAATTATTTTCTTCCCTTCAATTAACATGATTATCATTGTTATTAAATCAATTGTATCATGTGTGAAGAAGCCAATTTTCATAAACTAAATTGCCTCGTCGTGTGTTTTCCAGATCGAAATCATTGAAGACCGAAGTTCTGAAGATGGTATCAAAAAGGCAGTTTTAAATACATAAACCGTTCATTTAGATGTGTACACAAGATAATTGAAGGCACATACACTCTGCACAATTACTATATTCCATTTTCATGGGGCAAGTGTCAGATCTACATGAATATTGAGGGCATATCATTGTGGGTACACCTGTTACATTCATCGTTAGAAACATAGTCACAAATGGGTTGAAGCTCTTTCATGAATGAAGGGCAAGGAAGAAGCCCTTATTTTAGAAGTAATACCACTTAAATATTTATGATGAGTTTCAGATCACTGAGAATATTAGTTCTTAATGAGAACATCAATAGGCCCACAGCTAGAATGAGGTGAAAGCTGCTGCTAGTCTTCTAATGCATCAGTTTAAATGGTCCCACTGATACAAGCCCACACTCGACTTTCTTTGTTATGCATTACCTAGAAGACGAAATAAATCTCAGCATGAAATTTGCTGGAGCAATATAATTCACCTCAATGGTATCTCTGCTATCCTGCATTTCATTTTTTTCCTAAGAGTCTGCTACATCAACCCACACTGATCGTCTTTGACTAGAAAGTCAAGAATTTAATGGATTTAGCTTCTTCTCATAGAAAATTGTTCTACTGAAAACTTTTTTGAGCCTAACATTTTACTCTCAATTGCTAAAGACATTGCTTACCAGTGTTATAATCATATATGAATTCAAAGCCAATTTAAGATCAAGTATCCATCTGTTTATAGGTATGTTGTTAAGTATATATAGTTTGCCTTAAGTCGATAAGATTTCTCCTTAAATAGAGTCCTGCCTATCATTTTTTTCTTGTCATAATAACTTAAAGTTTTATTTACTGAAGCCCATACAAATGACATTTAAAAGAAATAAGGACATTACACTTTCTTCCTTTTCTGACATTATCTAGAGCAGTGCTGTTCATTAGTACTTTCTGTGGTGAGAGAAATGTTCTATATTTGTACTGTCTAACATCTAACATGGTAGCCATGAGCCACATGTGGCCTCTAAGCACTTGAAATGTGGCTAGCATGCATGCCTAAGGAACTGAGTTTCTAATTTTATTTAATTTTAATTCGTTTAAATTTAAATTTAAATTGCTACATGTGACTCTTATCTCACATATTGGCCAGAACAGATGCAGAATATTTTCATCATTGCAGAAAGTTCTATTGGACAGTTCTGTTTAAGAGATACAAATTTTTTCCTGAGTAGGGAGTAGGTAGTCTTCTCTGCAACTCTCAGCTCCTAATGTACTATGGAGAACGCAACTGCACTTGATAAACACTTACTGCTTGATCAGTTTCTTTATAGGAAAGCCTACTTTTCATTTCTGGCCTTTGAATCATTATAAAATCTACCTTTAGTTCTTACAGTTACTTGTTCCTTTAGGATTTCTGTATTTTTCTTTCTCAATTCTTAGCCAGCAATGAGAGCTAGCTACAACCACACAGTATGATGCCTTTGCTGTTTTTCTCTGCCACACTCCTGATAGATGTAGGTAACTAAAAAACCAAAACCAAAACAACAGATTGTGTTTCTCTGCTATATTTATCAAATAAGATATAATATTTTAATCAGAGTACATAAATGAGAGTAAGATTTAAAGAAAATCTAATATAGGTATAGTCAAGTACCTCTCAGTAAACTTTATACGTGATGGATCATGGCATAATCTTAGTTGTTTTTTTTTTTTTTTTCAGGGCATGGTAATTGGAATGAAATTCCCCTGAATTGGTATGGGTTTCACAATGTCTGTGTGCTTCAGTTATTCAAGAAAACTTGGTATTTAAAATCTCTGAAGACAGTTTGACTAGCCTGTTATTTGTTCAGCACACATGGTTTTCTCTCTGGAGATGGTTGAAATGTACTTTTCTCCACACAGAAAAGGGAGTTTGAAGGAAATGAAAGCAAATCATGGTCTTCTGCTATGGTTATGTGGACCTATAGACAAGATTCAGTCATTGTTCTACTTTATAACTGTACTATGTACTGTAGTGTTGAAAAATTAACATTTTTGCTTCCCATACACATATCTTTTGAAAAGATATGGGTCTTTAAAAAGAGGTCATTCTAGATCAGAGATCACCCTCAGAAACTACAAATTTATCAAAGGTAGATGAAAATCAATGAGAATAACTTGGTATATCCAGTGGTTTAGAGCAAGAACTCTAAAAAGTCTGAATTTGAATCCCATATTACTAAAAGTGTAACCTTGGGAAAATTATTTATTGCCTCTGTGCCTCAGTTTAGTCACCATTAAAATGAGGCTATTAATAATACATAATAATAGCCCACATGACAAAAGGCTTATAGTTAGTGCTCAAAAACCCGTTATTATTACTGCTATATTATTATTATTACCTTACTGGCTACACTTGAAAAGGCTATCCTTACAAAGCATTAATTAGACAGAGTCAGAGAAATTGCCAACTAAGAGTGGACCGTTAGGCTGTTTAACACAGACTAGAGAAGTAACATTACTGCAATAAGCAAGGAGAGAGAATCAGTGAAATCCTTTTTATGAAAGAAATATTTCTGTGTGTCCACGTCATGTCTTCCAATGCCTTCTCAGTGTAATCCTTTGTTGTGGAAAACTTTTCCAATGTGCATTCCATCTGTGGGTGCTCAGTTCTACCTTTTCTCCCAACTGCATTTCCTTAATCAAGGATTGAGCTGAAAGATTTGCACTAGGAAATCTGAGGTGGAAGGACAAAGATGACCTGTGATATTGAGGGAGAACAAAGGCCAAGACAAAGATGCAGGTTATTTCAGGTCTGGCCCTCCAGCTTCTGCATTTCTTTATTTTTCATATCCAGGGTTACATGAACACATCAGGCATCTTAGACTTATCCCTAGTTCTGGGTGAAGGAGAAATGAAAATCTCTCCAAACTCAACTTGTAAGGCCTTGACAGGAGGTACCAACCATCTTGCTAATCTAACCCTCATGATATGCCTCCAATTTGGAATGTAAATTTCTGGTTAGTTGCTTTTACCATAGAGCCTCTTTTTCCTTTCTCTCTTAATTAGAGTTTTGGCCTTGATTTCTTGAATGCCTTGCTGACATGAAGCTTTCTTCCAGGGATTTAGTGACAGTATAATGTTGAATAGAAGTGGTGGAAGTGGAAATTCTGGCCTTGTTCCAGTTCTTAGAGGAAAAGCTTTCATCTGTTCACCATTGAGCATGATATTTGGCATGGACTTTTCATATATGCTCTTTGTTATAATGAGATAGTTTTCTTCAGATTTTACCATAAAAGGGGGTGTTGAGTTTTGTAAAAACCCTTTCTTTTGCATCAATTGAGATGCTCATGTGATTTTTTCCTTTATTCTGTTTGTATGGGATATTATACTGATTAATATTTGTGTGTGAACCATCCTTGCATTGCAGGAATAAATCATACTTTGTGATGGCATATAATCCTTTTAGCATATTGTTGAGACCTGTTTGCTAGTACTTTGTGGAAGAATCATACCATTTTCGATATGGGAAAGACTGTTCTCCTATTACATATGAGGAAACTAAAACTTTTAGGAGAGAAAGTAGTCTGCCCAAAGTTGTATATCTGGATGTTATTGTCAAGGTAGAGCATAAAACCTAAGATTCCTGAATTCCCTCAGGTGCTTTTTTAAATATCGGTTTGAGTTTTGAGTGATCCACAGGCTGCTTTTTATTTTCTAATTTAATTGGCTTTGGGGTGGGGATGAGTACCTAGGCAATGAGTTTTCTTGTGTAACCAATATTAATCACCTCTGACACAGACATGATAACTGTGGAGAAAGCCTTGAGTACTATATAAGTCAGTTGTAGATCAATAACATGGAGACACGCTACCCTCAGTTATGAAGTACAGCCTTGAGGCGTAGCATTGTGGAGGGGTTACATGGAGATGGCTGTGAGCATCATAGACTTTCAGGCTGTCAAATTGGAAGAAACCTAGGCCAAATGTTTTATTCAATGAGAAAAATAAGACATCATCGTGAGGGTATAAATGAATGGATTCATTTTAATGACAGGGCAGTGTTCCTGGCCAAGTATGTTATTATCAGGTAGCAGGGGAAATTACTAGTGCTGATGAGACAACTATTCAAAAGGCAGCACACTTTCCACTTTCATGCTGAAGGAAATCTAAGCTTGCTGGCTAACAGCTATGCTCACTGTAGGGAAATTGTCAGGGGCAAATCAGTGCAATAAAACCTACATTTTTGCATTAGTTTATCTAAAGGTCACTGTAGTCTTTAATCCTCTACAAAGTTTTCCAAAGATGTCTTACAAAATTTCCTTAAAGAAATTTTTCTGAAATCATGACCCTGTCAAAGAAGAGTATCTTTACCTGCTGCTTACTTTATCATAATTTTTTTTTTTTTTTTTTTTTTTTTTGAGGTGGAGTCTTGCTCTGTCACCCAGGCTGGAGTGCAGTGGTGCGATATCGGCTCACTGCAAGCTCTGCCTCCTGGATTCAAGCCATTCTCCTGCCTCAGCCTCCCGAGTAGCTGAGTAGCTTGGACTACAGGTGTGCACCACCACCCTCAGCTAATTTCTGTATTTTTCATAGAGACGGGGTTTTACCATGTTGGCCAGATTGGTCTTGATCTCTTGATCTTGTGATCCACCCACCTCGACCTCCCAAAGTGCTGGGATTACAGGCGTGAGCCACCACACCCAGCCTATTTTATCAGAAATTTTAAAGGAGATGAAAACTTCATACAGTAGAACTTTATGATGGACTTTATTAAATAAAATTTTATTTTATAGGCTGCCATGTTGCCTTGTTCAATTGATTTACATACACTGTAGAAAGCTTTATACAATATAGTGTACAGGTGTACAATTTATAATTGATTAAATAGCATGCTTCTGATCATTCATACAAAGAAGTTGGACACTAGGCCTCAGTTAAGAACAGAAACCAATTTTATAAGATTGCTTTTATGGGAAAAGTAAACTGAACATACTTCTCTTAGGCTTACAGGATCTGATTCAGTCAACAATCTGGTAATCAACCTAGTGAAACTACTATACAATGCCTCTTCTAGTTTTTAATAAGAAGCAGGAAAATATATATGTGTATATATTTCCTCCCCACTCCCCATAATATTTTCTGCTTATGTTTGAGATCCTTAGGAAGGTAAGCCTCAAGTCTTGCATTTGACCAGTTAATCCAGTGACACATATTAACTGAACATGTATTATGAATTCTATTT
Organism: Theropithecus gelada; assembly: GCF_003255815.1. Lineage (NCBI taxonomy): Eukaryota > Metazoa > Chordata > Mammalia > Primates > Cercopithecidae > Theropithecus > Theropithecus gelada. The sequence goes on along the minus strand of NC_037669.1, from coordinate 38,507,934 downwards.
TGAGAGGAAGAAGACAGGTTAGAGATAAAGATGCTTCCATTCTACAAAGGCAGAAAAGACAATTTTTTAAAATACAAGGGAGAATATGATTAACATGAAAGGAATACAATTGGAATCCAGAGATTAAGGAACTTCAGAGTACCATTTTTGACTGCCTTTCTAGAATAAATAGTATATAAATAAGGCTTTGAAATACTTCAGTGGACAGATCCAGGGCAGGACATTCCAGATTGAGAAAACAGCACTAAGAAAGAAGGCAATAGGAAAGGGTGAGATGAGTTTGGGGAATAGTGAGGAACCCCATTTGCTGGAACATAGGGTTCACGTAGGTCAGTAAAAGATATCAGTGTAAAAAACTAGGACTTTGAAAACTAAAGTCAAGCTATAGGAAGATTAAGGAGGGCCCAGTGTGTGAGGTGAATTTGTAGGAAGAGAGTAGGTAGTGGCAGGGAGGCAGCAATTATTTAGAAAGTCACGAATAGGAGGAGAAGAGAGAGAACGATGGATAGGGAGAGAAGGATGGATAGGAGATACCTTGCAAAGCCAGAGCATGAGTTAGTCAGACTGGTTCAGTCATCTGGGAGATGTATGTTGCCAGTGGTAGGATCCTGGCAAAGTGAATGCTCCACCTAGCACTCTGGCTTTCTGGGAGGCAGTTCCTCAGCACATCTACGTTCAGAGCTGAACTCTTTCCTTCGAACATGAACTCTTTGAAACTGGCCTGCACTACAATGGATTGCTTCTCAGAGCAATCTCTTAAAACTGGGTATCTGCCAACTTTAAATGGAGCTCAGACCTTAAAAGGCTCCAGGTTACAGCAAAGGTTGTACCCATGTTGTCTGCATTGAGTTTAATGTACCCTGAGAGCCCTTCCAGCTCTGTGGATGAGATGGCACAAAATCAATACAGGGTTCTGCCTGTATTCTAAACTATGAACCAAGTGGGGAGATATGAGCTTCGTAACCCCAAATGTCCTAATTACCTGCATTGACTTGCTAGGCAGTTGCAGGTTATTTACTTATTGAAACCTTCATTTCAGATGGAGAAGACCATTCGAAGACAGTGAAATATTTCACAGTAGGTCTGTTTAGGGATCCTGACTCAGCCTGATTCCTATGGAAAATTCTGCGTGTTAGGCTTTTAGTGAAACAAATCAGTTGCGCCAGTCTCTGTCATCTTTTCAACAGCTGTTTTTGCTTCCAAAGTAGATTTTTCAGAATGCCTAATGAAGAGCTCAGGTAAAAATTATGGGGTTGTGTGACTATTCTTGATTTTCTCCCAGCTTATTTTTCATTTTGTTTTCACCTTCAAGGTAGGCCTACTGATCTCCCAGAGCATAGAAGTAAGAGAACTTCTCCTACCTTTGTCTCCCAAGAGTGCTGGCTGAGCTAGGCTTCTACCTGATCATAATGGAGAATAGCTCAGCTGTCACTGCCAACTGCTCTGGCTGACAGGGAATGAAAATTCAAAGACAATTCTGAAAACAGCAAAGAGGGTTGTAGAAGGTTCTCAGTGGCAGGAGCTCTTTCTTCAGGAGAAATGAAGGGACCACTCCTTTAACAGGGGCTGTAAAATATGTCCCGACTCCCATATTTTTGTTTTTCCTGCTGTCTCTGCAAAATAGGATTGCACAGGAGCTTATAATGTGAAAGGAGGAAGCCAGTGACTTTCCAGTGTCCCAGGGGAAATGGCAAAAGTTTTCTTTCTCTTCTCAAATCTGGGCAATCCTCAAATAACCTTAGCTTTATGAAGTACTTATAATGCACAAGTTATCTGGTATGTAACAAACTATTCCCCATGCAAAACAAAGGAACACGGACTTCAGTGCAGAGTGAGGAACTTTACAATATGATAAATCTTTTAATGGTGATGGTTGTTATGATGAGTTAATGAGGGAGGTAGGGAATCCTGAAAACGTCTTTACTCAAGCATCTTAGATAAAAAGCCATCTTAATATCCATTTCCTGAAATTCAAGGATATATACCATGGTTAGCAAACTATGGCATAAAAAGGCAGCCTCGGGCCAGCCACCTTTTCTCGTGTGTGTATAGTAAAAAGTTGTAATAGAACATAGCCATGTCCATATCTACATATAGTCCATAGCTGCTTTTGTGCTACAATGGCAGAGTTGGACAGTTGCAACAGGGAACTTATGGTTCACAAGTCCAGTATGTACAAGAGTATGGTCCTCCGGTAATAATAACTTGCTCTGTATAATACTTTATCACTATCTAAGGACTTTCTTGTCCATTATCTCACTTGGCATCTACACCAACTCTATGAGATAGGCAGAGAAAATATCATTCTTATTTCACAGCTAAGGAAACTAAGCCCCTAAGGGATAACTTCGCACTATCTGGGTACTAACTAGTGAAGAACCAGTGATGTCTAGAGAAGACCTTTAGGGGCCATAAAAATTGAAGAGATAATGGTCCATTATGATAGGTGGGACTATTCAGCCCCATTCTTCACTCCTTCCTATATCTACAGCCTTTGTCATGTAACTTGACAGTTTGTCTCTCAAAAGGTGAAGTGTACTGTCCTATCTCTTGAATTTGGGCTTGGCATTTTGACTTGCTTTGTCCAATGAGATGTTAGTAGGGACAATTCTAGCAAGGACTTGAACTGTGCTTGTGCACTGCAGCATGCCCTCTCTTCCATGTCTGTCAGTGCCAAGAGTAGAATATTCAGTATAGGAAGCTGCAGTACAGTTCTCTGGGTAGCTTTGAATCAACTCATATCTCTTCCCTGAGCTAGATTGATGGTTCAAACCAGAGAAAAGTGTAGCACCTGGCTGTCTCTCAGTCCTATTCTAAGAAGTAGAGCTGTTCCACCCACCCTAACCTGAAGCAGAGCTTCTTAACTGAGTCTAGCCTAGATGAGACAAAACCCGATGGACCTATAGGTCACTGATGTTTTAAATCACTGAGTTTTGAGCTGGTTTGTTACACGGTATTTTTGTAGCAATGCTAACTGTTCCAGAGCACACTGAACTCTAGCACAAGTATAAGAAACTATTCTAGTTTCTTCACCGTGCACTGATTACCAACTTGTCTGAGCCCAGTGAGACAGAGCACACTCATATGCAGTAAGTAGATGAGGTGGATTTTCACTTACAGATAGGCAACAAGGGGCAACAGAAGCCCAGGATTCATTGTGAGCCAGTCCCTCAAGGTTCAGAAAGCTTCCTGGGGTGGATAGAGTCTCATCTGCACATGCCTCACTTGCACCACAGATGAGGGGCCCTCAAAAGGTAGCCTGCCCTGGGTTACATACCTTGGGGTCACATGACACACCTGGCTAAAGCTTGAAGGACATCCCGTTATTGGGGGGTAGGGGTGACTGGAACAGAGCCCAACCTGTTCCAGCCAGTTTCCCCTGCTGATTTTATCTTTTTAAAAATAGCAAATATTATTAATCAGTCTACCAAACACATTCTCGTTTGTTTCCCTGTTTTGCTGGGTACTTGTTGCTCACTGAAGTCTGCCATTTGGATCATATAGTAATGCTCCATTGTCCACTCTCCTAGCATGAATGAGAGATTTAACAGCTCTGATTACACAAAGTCATGAGAAAAGGCTCCTATGGCAACCACAAGCCCCTCAAAAGCTGTATTATGGCTGCTCCAGTCTCCAGTTGATTTTCAGGAAACATCCACTCACTTGTCCTCTTATTAAGGACCTGCTATTTTTCAGAACAGAGGCAGAAAGACTACTTGGACACCTCCCTTCTAAAAGCAAATTCCTTTCTGGACTGGACATTTTGTATTAGTGTTATCCCTTTTATTTGTTTCAATGGAGCCTAGCAGACCAGAGGATGCAGAAATCCCCCAGCTTGCAAATATACTCATTTCCTCAGCTTTCTTTTTTGTTTCCCTCCCTACCCTTCACCCCTTTCTGTTCTTGTTTACTTTTTATCCCACAGCTTATAACTATCCAAGGCTTAAAAGAAGGGTTTTCTTGGCATGAAGTCAATTCAGACAGTAAGTGCATCATCTTGGAGAGTAATCAGGAAGGACTGGAGGCTTTGGAACCTCTGAGAAGCAGAAGAAAAAGCCGCTCACCCCTCCCTCTCCTGCAAGCCCCTCCTTCCTCTCCTGGGATCCTGTAGAGCCAGACTCATTCATCAACATGTCTTTCTCTCTTTAAAAAACAACTCAACAAAACAGGAGAGGACTTTAGAAAGCCTTTGTAAAAGGCTTAAAGAAACAGGCTCTTTTTATTCCAGTCTACGCTCTTGAAACCAAGAACCTGTCTACACACTTAATTATCTAGATAATTGAGGTCCAAACCACATTCTGACCTGACATATTCAAATAACTTTAGGTCAAAATATTTGGGAGTGAAGGAGTTTTAAAAAGTCTTCCTTTCTTTGAGGGGACCACATTAGCCTACTAGTGGTGCCCCCAAGACTCAGCTGTGGAAACTTACCTAGCTTTAGTTATCCAAGGTAGGAGGGTCATGGTTTTACTCTTGAATAAAGTAAAGTGGTTAAGGAGAGAAAGTCTTCTCTTGGCTGTTTGTAAACCAAAGCCAATTCAGAAGATTTTGGCAAGGGATTCCCATCAGTCCCAACTCTGACCCATTTCTTACCTGCTAGCTTCTGTATAATCCACAGAATTTAGAATCAGGACAACAATCTTTGGATATACCTGATTTTTTGTTTTCTTCTTCCTCCAAAAGTAGGGGATCATGCAGGCTTTTTTCTCTTGTCCTTTGTGTTTATCCATGTTGAGTCCTCTTAACATGGAACCTCTGAAGCTGCATGCATTCTGGAAACAGTAATTTCTTTGCCGCTGATAGCAAGGAAAGTTGTGTGGCTATCATCTTTATCAGTTGTGTGGCTGCTGCTGCTGCTGCTGGTGGTAGGGTAGAGCAGGTTTCTCACTGTTGATTAAGGGGAGCTTTGCAGGTCACAATGGGGGGGCTAGAGGAAGGGATTAGATGTGGCATAATAGGTAGTCTGTGCAGTCACCAAAACTTCTACAGCTGAGGACTAGCTCAAGGAAAATGAGGTTTGAGATAATTCCCCACAGTGGTACTCAAGATGGATTGGAACAAGAGAGACTAAGGCAGACAGGATGGCTGGGGTCAGTTACTACAATTTAGGCCAATGTTTCTCAGGGTGAATTTCAGGTAATGCTATAATCACAGGGGTTCCATGATCAAACCTTTTATCTCACCCTTGGAAATTCATGATGCACAGGAGCACATTAAAATCTCTGGGAGGTTCTGCAGCAAAGACTTTAACACAATGTTCCCCAAACATATTTGACTATAGAAACATTCCTGTATGTAGCACCTATTACCTATGTGTGGTGTCAGGTCTTCACAGAGAAATGGGAGAAAGGGATGGCCGCCAAGGGGTGAAGGTGCATAGTTCCGAGGTCGAAATACCTCCCTGGTAAACTATAGTTGCTATTGCCATGGGGGGTAAAATGAGTAATAATGTGAGATAATGATGTTAATTTATTCCACTATTGTAGCCATTTTACTATTTATATGTATCTTGTAACATGCTGTATACCTTAAATATATGCAATACAAGTTATTAAAAATAAATTAATAAATACCTCTCTGGTTTCAAGTCTGGGAAGAAAGGGTGCGGGTCACATACTGGCAGTAATAGGGGAAATCGGGATGGTGAAGGTATTGTCAATTTTTGACACACTAGAGTTTGATCGGGACGCGAGTGACTGAATATGTTCCACATTTCAGTCTTTTATATCCACTCCATTAGTCCAAATTAAAAATAACAAACCAGGGCCCAGGCCCAATTTATTCAGAGGTTCATAATGTTGCTTGGACAGGAAAGACTCCCTATGGAATATTTTAATTGGCTCAGCCAAAATTTCTACTCTACTATATTTTATTCCATTTCCAATTTAGTAGTCTGACAGAATCATGGTAAGTCAAATATTATAATTAAAAAAGAGAGAGAGGATTGCCAATTTTCTCCTCAGCTGGGACAGATAAGATACTAGAATTTTTTACTTCAACTAGGAAAGCTTTACTAACCCACTCCCAGAGGCCTTTGGGTCATGCCTGCCTGGGGCAGATTCACACACTGGCACCTAGCGTGTGCCCCCGCATTATTCTCATCACTGCTGTTCGTAGTTAGCAGAACCTGCCAGAAAACATGGCAGAGTTGTACAGACATTGTCCACTTCACACTTAATTTTTTCCCACCCCAGGGAGGGTCCTTCTTGCTGCCCCACAATTCTTTATTATTTCTGTTTGGGCCATTCCAGATTTCCCCTCACGCTCCAGCCCTCCTCTAACAGGTGGTCTCACCATCTCCTCCACCGAGAAGACCAAGCAAATCAAACATAAAGTCCCCATAACTACTTGGATCCCTTTCTTCACATTTACTTGCCTCTACAAACACATTTTAATTTTTCCCTCTAAGCCTCTCTCTAGTAACTTGAGTTTCTGCCTCTTCATGCAGTCCTTCCCTGGTGCTGTGTTATAGGCCAGCTTCCTCCTGTGTGACCTTGGGTAAGTCACTTCACCACTCTCAATCCCAGTTTTCAAAATAATGCCTCTCTTGAAGGATGCTCTAAGAATTGAGTGGTGATAAAAACAAACATTCTGCCCTGTGTCGGACCCGTACATGATACTTAAGAAATAGCATTGCTATGCTTACTACTTACTACAGTTCCCTTTAACACAATCAACTTAATTATCAACTTAATTGGGGCATAATTTACATAAAATGAATGTACAATTTTGAGCGTAACATTTGATGAGGTTTTGTAATCTATGTACCCTGGCAACCACCACCCCAACCCAATCAAACAGAATATTTCCATCACTCCAGAGAAAACGTTCATGTCCATTTACAGTCGATTCCCTCCACCCCCTGCTCAATAAACACCTGATCTGATCCTATCATTTTAGATTTACATTACATGTTCTAGAACTTCATACAATTGAAATTATTCAGTATGTACTTTTCATGTCTAGTTTCTTTCGTCCAGCATAATTAAAAAAAAAATTCTTCCAGGCTGAATGTCACAGTAGTTCATTCTTTTTGTTGCTGAGAAGCATTTTATTGCATGAATGTATAGAATCTTTTTTGTGTGTAAATACATACAATGTATTTATGCTTTCACCTTTGATGGACATTTGAGGTTTTTCTGCTTTTTGGCAATTGTCAATAAAGCTGTTATAAACAGTCATCTAAAAGAGTTTCCATGGACATATATACACATACAATATATATTTTTTTCTCTTGGAAAAATACTTAAGAATAGAATTACTGGGTCATATATTTTGTATATGTTTAACGTTTTAAGAAGTTGCTAAGCTGGTTTTCAAAGTGGCTCTGCCACCTTATACTCCAAACAGTAATGTATGAAAGTCCCGATTGTTCCACAACCATGTTACATTTAGCATTATCAGTTGTTAATTTTCTCCATTCAAATGACACAGTATTTCGCTGGGCTCTTAATTTGCATTTCCCTGGTGACCAGTGATGTTGAGCCTCTCTTCGTGTGCTTACTGGTCATTTGCATATCTTCTATTGAGAAGTGCCTGGTAATTTTTTTCTCCCATTTTTATAAATTGGCTTGCTTATCTTATTATTGAGTTAGAAGAATTTTCTTTAATATGTTGTGACATATTTTTTGGTAGATATTTGTATTGCAAATATTTTTTCCCAGTCTATGACTTATCTTTTCATCTCTTTTTTCAAGCCTTATTGAGGCATAACTGACAGATAAAAATTGTACATATTTAAGGTGTACAACTTGACGTTTTGAAAATTGTAAACTTTGTGAAATGATTATCACAATCAAACTAATTCACATGTTCATCATCTCACATAGTTAACATTTTCTTTATATCTTTTTTTTTATTGAAGAGAGGACACTTAAGTTCTACCCTCTTAGCAAATTTCAAGTGTGCCATCTATTATTGTTAACTACAGTCATGATGTTGTACATTAACTTTTCATTTCTTTGCGGTATCTTTGGAAAAACAGTTTTAAATTTTGATGCAGTCCAATTTAACTTTTTTTTTCTTTTCTGGTTGGTGATTTTAAGTATCCTATCTATGAAATCTTTACCCTCCCCACAGTGTGAAGATTTGCTCATATATTTTCTTCTAGAAATTATCTATTTTTATGTCTATGATCTGTTTCAATTTTAATTTAATATTTATTGAAAGGTAGGAGTTGAGTTTCACTTTTTCCCCATTTGGCTCTATTTGTTTGCATTCATTCTAACATCATTTGTTGAAAACACTGGCTTTTCCTTTGGTAACTTTAACAGAAATCAATTGATATGTGTGTGTGTCTGTGTGTGTTCCATGCTGGTACTATTCTATTTTGAAAACTGTAGTTTTACAGTAAGTTTCAGAATTAGATAGTATATGTTCTCTAATTTTGTTCTTTCTTTTTTTTTTTTTTTCTCGATATTATCTAGTCTATTCTAGGTCCTGTTTCTACACAAATTTTCAAATCACCTTGCTATTTTCTGCCAAAATGCCTAACAGGACTTTGACTAGAATTGAATCTACCAATCAATTTGGAAACAGTGGACATCTTATTATTGAGTCACCTAATCCATGAATGTAGTATATATAAATCTCTATTTAAATTTTCTTTAATTTTTTTCGCAGAAATATTCTGTAATTTTCAGAATCAAGATTTTGTACATCTGTTGTTAAATGTATTCCTAAGAATTTCATTTTTTAGAGGCAGGACTGGATTGCAACTCCAGACAGAACACCATGCGGAGAACACCACGCGTAGGTTTGCATTGTGAGCTTTAGCCCCAGATTGACTATAAGAACAAACCGGCAATCGGGAAAGAACCACAGACCCTCTGAGGGAAGTGGACTGCTCTTGCAGGAACTGGGGGAGACCTCAAATACTGTGAGTGCCCCAACTGCTGAAGTGGGAAAGGGAGACCCTCCTCTCCTGAACACACACCCCAACTGGAGAAACTGAAGGTCTGTTTGCGGGAGAAGTTTTCGACTTTACCTGCAGCTGAGTCAATTTAGAGAGCCGAACAAAAGACAGGGGTAGGGGAGGCAGCAGAAAGGCCCTGGGAGCTCTCTTGGTCCCCAAGCACCCTATTCCTACCTGGCACCACAGGGATCCATCGGGAGGGCGGCAAGAGGAGCATGGGGTAAAACTCCACAGGGAGAAGGAAATCGCTAGTTGTAACAATTTGAACCTGTTGAGAAATCGCCTGGCTAGGACTTGGTGATGGGGCAGGGGCAGGGGCAGGGGCGGGGGCGGGGGCGGGGGCGGGGGCGGGGGGGGGGGCGCCGGTAGGGCGGGAATGCAAATCAGCTGTGCCGACTCCACAGGCCGATGAGAAGAAGGCGGCTCTTTTGTTTTGCAGCTGGGAGACCGGTAGCCTGGGGTAAGTTTTTAAGCCTGTTTCACCCTCCACTTGGAAACAGATTCAGGGCTGTTGGGGTACGGTTTGGTTGGAGTGATATTGACCCTTCACTTTGCATAGGAGCTGGGTGAGGCCTGTGACTGCCGGCTTTCCCCCACTTCCCTGACAACCTGCATGACTCAGCAGAGGCAGCCATAATGCTCCTAGGCACACAACTGCAGTGACCTGGGCATCTCACCCCCATCACCCGTAACAGCTGCAGCAAGACCCACCCAAGGAGAGTCTGAGATCAGACAGCCTAGCCCTGCCCCTAGCTAATGGTCCTTCCCTACCCATCCTGGTAGCAGAAGACAAAAGACATATAATTTTGGGAGTTCTAGGGCCCGGCCCACTGCCAGTCCCTCTCCATATTACTACAACTGATGCTCTCTGGAAAGTGCCATTTCCTGGCAGGAGGCCAACCTGCACAAAAATAGAACATTAAACCACCAAAGCTAAGGACCCTCATGGAGTCCATTGCACCCCCTGCCACCTCCACCAGAACAGGTGCTAGTATCCACTGCTGAGAGACCATAGATGATTCACATCACAGGACCAGCCCAGAGCTGGGTGAACTCGCTGGTGGCTAGACCCAGAGGAGAGACAAAAATCACTGCAGTTCAGCTCCCAGGAAGCCACGTCCATAGGAAAAGGGGGGGAGTACTACATCAAGGGAACGTACTGTGAGACAAAAGAATCTGAACAATAGCCTTCAGCCCTAGATCTTCCCTCTGACAGAACCTACACAAATGAGAAGGAACCAGAAAACCATCCCTGGTAATATGACAAAACCATCCCTGATAATATGACAATACCATCCCTGGTAATATGATTCTCGAAAAATCACACTAATTTACCAGCAATGGATCCAAACCAAGAAAAAAATCCCTGATTTACCTGAAAAAGAATTCAGGAGGTTAGTTATTAAGCTAATCAGGGAGACACTGGAGAAAGGCGAAGCCCAGTACTAGGAAATCCAAATAATGGTACAAGAAGTGAAGGGAGAAATAGTCAAGAAAATAGATAGCTTAAGGAAAAAACAATCAAAAATTCAGGAAACTCTGGAGGCACTTTTAGAAATGTGAAATGTTCCCGAAAGTCTCAGCAATAGAATTGAAAAGGTAGAAGAAAGAAATTCAGAGCTTGAAGACAGGTCTTCAAATTAACCCAACCTAACAAAGACAAAGAAAAAAGAATAAGAACATATGAACAAAGCCTCCAAGAAGTCTGGGATTATGTTAAATGCCCAAACCTAAGAATAATCAGTGTTCTTGAGGAAGAAGAGAATTCTAAGTTTGGAAAGCATATTTGGGGGAATAATCAATGAAAACTTCCCTGGCCTTGCTAGAGACCTAGATATCCAAACCCAAGAAACACAAAGAACACCTGGGAAATTCATTGCAAAAAGATCATTGCCTGCACACATTGTCATCAGGTTATCCAAAGTTAAGACAAAGGAAAGAATCTTAAGAGCTGTGAGACAGAACAGTAAAACCTATCAGATTAACAGCAGATTTCTCAGCAGAAACCCTACAAGCCAGAAGGGATTGGTGACTTATCTTCACCTTCCTCAAACAAAACAGTTATCAGCCAAGAATTTTGTATCCAGCGAAACTAAGCATTATGAAGGAAAGATACAGTATTTTTCAGACAAAGAAATGCTGAGAGAATTCGCCATTACCAACCACCACTACAAGAACTGTTAAAAGGAGCTCTATAGCTCGAAACAAATCCTGGAAATACATCACAACAGAACCTCTTTAAAGCATATCACACAGGACTTATAAAAAAAAAATACAAGTTAAAAAGCGAAAACAGAAAACAAAAAAATCAAAGTACACAGGCAACAAAGAGCATGGCGAATCCAATGGTACCTCACATTTCAATACTAACATTGAATGTAAATGGCCTAAATGCTCTCTCTTACAGAATCACAGAATGGATAAGAACTCACCAACCAACTACCTCCTGCCTTTGGGAGACTCACCTAACACATAAGAACACACATAAAGTAAAGTGGTGGAAAAAGACGTTTCATGCAAAGGGACACCAAAAGCGAGTAGGAGTAGCTATTCTTATATCAGACAAAACAAACTTTAAAGCAACAGCAGTAAAAAGAGATAAAAAGTGATATTATATACTGATAAAAGGCCTTGTCCAATAGGAAAATGTTACAGTCCTAAACATATATGCACCTAACACTGGAGCTCCCAAGTGTATAAAACAATTTTTAATGGACCTAAGAAATGAGATAGAGAGCAACACAATACTGGCGGGGGCTTTAATACACCACTGATAGCACTAGACAGGTCATCAAGACAGAAAGTCAACAAAGAAAAAATGGATTTAAACTATACCCTGGAACAAACGGACTTAACAGATATATACCACACATTTCATCCAACAATCACATAATACATATTCTATTCAACAGCACATGGAACTTTCTCCAGGATAGACCATATGATAAATCACAAAACAAGCCTTAATAAATTTAAGAAAATTGAAATTATAGCAAGCACTGTCTCAGAGCACAGTGGAAAAAAACTGGAAATCAACTCCAGTAGGAACCTTCAAAACCATGCAAATACATGGACATTAAATAACCTGCTTATGAATGAACATTGGGTCAAAAATAAAATGAAGATGGAAATTTAAAAATTATTCGAACTTAATGACAATAATGACACAACATATCCAAACCTCTGGGATACAGCAAAGGCAGCGCTGAGAGGAAAGTTCATAGCCCTGAACAACCACATCAAAAAGTCTGAAAGAGTGCAAACTGACATTCTAAGGTCGCTCCTCAAGCAATTAGAGAAACAAGAACAAACTAAACTCAAACCCAGTGGAAGAAAGGGAATAACCAAGATCAGAGTAGAACTAAATGAAATTAAAACAAACAAAAAAAAATACAAAAGATAAATGAAACCAAAAACTGATTCCTTGAAAAGATAAATAAAATTGATAGACCATTTGCAAGATTAATCAAGAAAAGAAGAGAGAAAATCCAAATAACCTCACTAAGAAATGAAACAGGAGATATTACAACTGACACCTCTGAAATATGAAAGATCATTCAAGGCTACTGTGAACACCTTTATGCACATAAACTAGAAAACCTAGAAGAAGTGGATAAATTCCTGGAAAAACACAACCCTCCTAGCTTAAATCAGGAAGAATTAGATATCCTGAATAGACCAATAACAAGCAGTGACATTGAAATGGTAATTTACAAATCACCAACAAATGTCTGGGCATGGTGGCTCATGCCTGTAATCCCACCACTTTGGGAGGCTGAGGCGGGTAGATCACAAGGTCAGGAGATCGAGACCATGGTGAAACCCCGTCTCTATTAAAAAATACAAAAAATTAGCCAGGTGCGGTGGCGGGTGCCTGTAGTCCAAGCTACTCGGGAGGCTGAGGCAGGAGAATGGCATGCACCAGGAAGGCGGAGCTTGCAGTGAGCCAAGATCACGCCACTGCACTCCAGCCTGGGTGACAGAGCGAGACTCCATCTCAAAAAACAAAAACAAAAACAAATTACCAACAAATAAAAGTAAAGGACCAGATGAATTCACAGCAGAATTTTACTAGACATTCAAGGAAGAATTGGTACCAATCCTTTTGACACTATTCCAAAACCCTGAGAAGGAAGGAACTCTCCCTAAATTATTCCATGAAGCCAGTATTGCCCTAATACCAAAACTAGGACAGGACATAACCAAAAAAGAAAACTGTATACCAAAATCTCTCATAAATTAGTTGCAAAACCTTAACAAAATGCTAGCTAACCGAATCCAATAACATAACAAAAAGATAATCCACCATGATAAGGTGGGTTTCAGTGATGGTTTAACATACACAAGTTAATGAATATGATACACCACATAAACAGAATTAAAAACAAAAAATTATATGATCATCTCAATAGATGCAGAAAAAGCATTTGACAAAATCCAGCATCTCTTCCTCTTAGCGAAATCGGCACACAAGGGACATACCTTGTGTGCCTCTTAGCGAAATCGGCACACAAAGCCATCTATGACAAACCCACAGCCAACATAATACTGAATGGGGAAAAGTTGAAAGCATTCCCTCTAAGAACTGGAACAAGACAAGGATGCCCACTCTCACTACTCCTCTTCAACATAGTACTGGAAGTCCTAGCCAGAGCAATCAGACAAGATAAGAAAATAAAGGGCATCCAAATTGTTAAAGAGAAATTCAAACTCTTACTGTTGGCTGACAATATGATCATTTACCTTGAAAACCCTAAAGAATCCTCCAGAAAGCTCATAGAACTGATAAAAGAATTCAGTAAAGTTTCCAGATACAAGACTGACAAACACAAATCAGTAGCTCTTCTATACACCAGCAGCAACCAAGCAGAGAATCACATCAAGAACTCAACCCCTTTTACAATAGCTGCCAACAAACAAACAAACAAACAAAAACTTAGGTTATACCTAACCAGGGAGTCAAAAGACCTCTACAAGGAAAACTGCAAAACAATGCTGAAAGAAATCACAGATGACACAAACAAATGGAAACACATCCCATGCTCCTGGATGAGTAGAATCAATATTGTGAAAATGACCATACTTCCAAAAGCAATCTACAAATTCAATACAATCTCCATCAAAATACCACCATCATTCTTCACAGAATTAGAAAAAACAATCATAAAATTCATATGGAACCAAAAAAGAGTCCACATAGCCAAAGCAAGACTAAGCAAAAAGAACAAATCTGGAGGCATCACGCTACCTGATTTCAAACTATACTATAAGGCCATAGTCACCAAAACAGCATGGTATGGGTATAAAAATACACACATAGACCAATGGAACAGAGTAGAGAACCCAGAAAGAAACCCAAATACTTACAGCCAACCGATCTTTGACAAAGCAAACAAAAACACAAAGTGGGGAAAGAACACCTTTTTCAACAAATGGTGCTGGGATAATTGGCTAGCCACATGTAGGAGAATGAAACTGGATCCTCATCTCTCACCTTACACAAAAAGCAACTCCAGATGGATTAAGGACTTACACGTAAGACCTGAAACTATAAAAATTCTAGAAGATAACATCAGAAAAACCCTGCTAGACATTGGCTTAGGTAAGGATTTCATGACCAAGAACTCAAAAGCAAATGCAGTAAAAACAAAGATAAATAGCTGGGACCTAATTAAAGTAAAGAGGTTTTGCATGGCAAAGGAACAGTTAGAAGAGTAAATAGAAAGCCCACAGAGTGCGAGACAATCTTCACAATCTGTACATCTAACAAAGGACTAATATCCAGAATCTACAATGAACTCAAACAAATCAATAAGAAAAAAACAAACAATCTCATCAAAAAGTGGACTAAGGACAGTTCTCAAAAGAAGATATGCAAGTGGCCAAGAAACATATGAAAAAATTCTCAAGATCACTAATGATCAGGGAAATGCAAATCAAATCCACAATATGATACCACCTTACTTATGCAAGAATGGCCATAATAAAAAAACAAACCATAAAACAGTAGATACTGGTATAGATGCTGTGAACAGGGAACACTTCTACACTGCTGGTAGGAATGTAAACTAGTACAGCCACAGTGGAAAAAAGTGTGAAGGTTCCTTAAAAAACTGAAAGTAGAACTATTTGATCCAACATTCCCACTACTGGGTATCTACCCAGAGGAAAAGAAATCATTATTCAAAAAAGATACTTGCACACGCATGTTTATAGCAGTACAATTCACAGTTGCAAAAATGTGGAACCAACCCAAATGTCTGTCAATCAATGAGTGGATAAAGAAACCGTGAGATATATATATATTCCTTCATATATATATATTCCTTCATATATATATATATGAAGGAATGAATTAACAGCATTTGCAGTGATCTGTATGAGGTTGGAGACTATTATTCTAAGTGAAGTAACTCAGGAATGGAAAACCAAACATTGTACATTTTCACTGATATGTGGGAGCTAAGCTATGAGGACACAAAGGCATAAGAATGATGGACTAGACTTTGGGGACATGAGGGGAAGAGTGGGAGAGGGGCGAGGGATGAAAGACTACAAATGTGGTGTAGTGTATGCAACTCAGGTGATGGGTGCACCAAAATCTCACAAATCACCACTAAAGAACTTACTCATGTAACCAAACACCACTTGTACCCCAATAGCTTATGGAGAAAAAAGAATTTCATATTTTATGATGCTATTACACATACTGTCTTTTGAAATTTTTAATTTCCAGTTGTTTTTTCTAGTATATAGAAATGAAATTAATTTTTGTTCATTGGCTTTGTATCCTGTGACCATGCAAATTTTATTTATTGAGTCTAGGTATTTTTATGTGTAGAGTTCTTATGATTTCCCATGTAACTAGTCATGCTGTCTACATGGGATTTACTCCTTTTTCTTCCAATATTTACTCCTTTTAATTTTTTCTTGCATGTTACTGCTTCAGCCCCTAGAAGGATATTAAATAGAAGTTGTTAGAATGAATATACACCCCTTGCCCTAATATTTTAGTTGTATGTGTGTTAGAGCTACACCCTTATAAAACTGTTGCTTTTGCTTTAATCAGTAAGTTGTTTAAAAAAAATTAAGAAAATAAAATTTTCTCATATTTACTCACATACTTATTTTCATTTCTTCATTTTTCTGTAGGTATGGGTTCTCATCTAGTATCACTTCCATTTAATCTGTAGACTATTCTTTAGCATTTCTTGAATGCTAGTCTGTAGGCAACAGATCATCTCAGAGTTTCATTTAAAATAAAATGTCTTCATTTTATTCCCATCTTGAAAGGAAATATTTGCTGGCTGGATACAGAATTCTGGGCTGATTATTGTTTTTTATCTTTTTCTTTTAGCATTTGAAAGACATCATTCCTTATGGCTAATGGCTAGTGTATGTCCTTTCTGAAGTGTCAGCTGTCTGCTGAGTACTAATGAGGTGTTAACAGAATGCCAAGTCAGTCTAGATCTGGCTGGTCTAGAACTCTAATATTAGTTTCCTACTTCTGCTTGACTTCTAAGATATCTGTTCTGCTCTCAGTCCCATAGCAATTACTTTCTTGTAAGACTCCTGTAGTCTTTTCTTGCACAATAGCTGTTCAGTTCTTAGCCAAGGACTCACGGGTGGGGAGGCCCACATTAGGTTCTAGATCTCCCTTCTGCACAGGTACCTCCTATTGACTTTGGTGCCCTTCAGATTCCATCCTCTTCTGCATCTCCAAATTGATATGTAACTTAGCTTAGGCAGAGTGCTATATATACTGGACACCAGCTCCAGCTCCACCTGTTTTGGAAATTGTCCACAGGTGGAAAGCAGGGTGAGGTAGTAGGTGGTACACATGGTTCTTCTCACCTTGTGAGCTTCCCTTTTTTCCAAGGGCTAAAAATAATTTCTTTTAATATTTTCCTTAGTTTTGTAGCAATTTATGATGTGCTGGAGCCAGCTCATTTCAGCTTGTGAGAAGCAACTTTAAACATTTTAGGAATATTGCCAGACAGTTTTAAAATCATTGGTAGATCGAAATCAACCGAACAGGGAATATGTATATCATGAAAAAAGGCAAATGTTACAAATCAAGACCTTTTTTTTTTTTTAATTGAAGAACTGATTGTTAAACATTACCAGCACACCACTGTTTAATGATGGTAGGGCTGGTCAGGTACTAATTGTTCCATCATTGCTGGAAGATGAAGTTCCATTTTCTCTTAATTTACTTATTTCTTAATCTCTTTTCAATTTGACTTTAATTGCCTCCGATCTGCTATAAAAGACTATTTTATCTCTGAACTTTTCTGCAATTTTTTTGATGCTTCTTATAACTAGACCTATATTTGGTGATCTTTCTTTTGACCTTGGCTACTGTAAATATACATTAAAAATGGTATTTTTTTTCTATCTCACTAACTGTGCCTTCTGTGTTGTATTTAATGACTTCTTTTTTTCTGTTTTTTAAGTGTGGGTTCTATCATTCAGTTTCTCCTTCAGATAGTTGGATGGTGAAGGAAGGGGGTTCTGCCATGTAATGAAATTTGAGGTATGCTTTCTTGCCTCTTCACACACTTTTGTTGGTTTGGTGCACCTTTTGTGATTTTCTATTTTCAATTTACTCTGTCTACCTTTGTTCCACCCTACTCTACCTGCTGAAAAGATTTATGTCAATGACTCCTCTGATCCTCCACTGGAGATGAATTGAAAGACCTTAAGCTGAGAAATCAATGGAAATAGAGATGAGAACAAGAAGGGAAAGGGTTCTAAAGATATTTGTGTACCTGTCAATTTTGTCATCTCCATTCTCCTTTTGATCACTTGTGTCTTCTACAAATTCTATTGCACAATGTATTCATATTGGATTTTGTCAATTGAAACCAAATTCTCAATTCTACTTTTAACACATCCTCTATAAGCCTTCTCTGACTACCCTTGCTCTGTAATATTCCATTTCTTCTGCATAACTAGTAATTTTCTAGTCTTTCCCAAACCAGACATGAAGTTATGTTATTCAATATCTTCAGTTCAACTAACGGCTACTTAAGTGCAGGTATCATTTTCTCTTTCTTTCTTTAGGTTTTTTTTTTTTTTTTCCTTTTGCCCAGTGTCTAGTGATTTTTAGAAACTCAACCCATCCATGGTGATGGCTTGATTTCAGAATGCATTGAAATATAAATATTCTTAGCAGGAAACTCAATTTAATTTTTTTTCCTCTGCAAATTAACTTATCCTGTTGACTTGACACTACATCCTCAACACAATTCATGACTTCTTTTGGAAGAAAAAAGTTTAATTACTTAAATATCAATTCATGGATTTAGTAAAATGCTGAATCCAATACATTTATCTTAAGCAAAATAATTTGATGTGCTGTAGTTATTTATTATAGTTGATCAAATGTGTTTCATCTACCATGATGTGATTGGATGATTGTCATTAACCTTGAAGAATCTCTAGTATTTCTCTTCTAACTTGTTGTGGAGACTATAGGGTATCTAATAAAGCATCTGTGACTGCATTTCCTCTGGTTAGGATATTCCCCTTGCTCTCTATTCACTCTCTCTTCTTGGAACTTTCTCATGCTGGCTTGATTTATCTTCTTTATAACTTGTTTTCACATAACTGAGATTCTCACTCTCAATATAGCTGCTTGTGTAGAGTAATCAAGTATACTTGGCCTTCCATTGTAATACTGCTTACATGATGCAAGTAAGCTACTCAAGTAACAGGCACAGTCAATAAAACAAAATTACCATAAATTTTAAGACACAAGAATGACACATTAAAGACTGGTTTCATTATGAGACTTGTCAGAGAAGTCACAGAAGTTGAGGAATATTTATACTACCTTCTAAAATATCTAGTCTGAAAGACGTCAATTTACACATAAGGAAACAAAAGCTCAGGGAACTGGAAATGACCTGCCGTAGTTCATGTAGTTTGTTATTTTTAAAGCTGGAAACAGAATCCTGGTCTGATCCCTATTCAATAGCTGTCTCCACTATCACAAATATTTTAGGTTAATTTCTCCTCCTTCTCTTTTGTCCTATTTACCTGCCTTGGAAACCAAACAAATATTCCTTTTTCATTGTTTCTTGACTTCTCATGTTCTCCAGCTACTGCCCTATTTATCTGCTCCTCTTCACAGAAAAGAAATGCTACAGTAAATTGACTATCCTAGCCCCCTTATTTTCCTCATTTCCAGTTCTCTCTCCAATCTACTCTAATCTACCTTCATTGTACCCCATCTCTACCCCCAAGTTTCATATTAGTGTCACCAATTACCTCCACATTGCCAAATTCATTGTCACTTCTCTCTTCACATTTTACTGAACTGCCAGCAGTATTCAATATGAAAGACTGTTGTCTTTTGGATTCCTTGAATCAATAAGCTCTGATTTTCCTTCTCCCCTTACAGAATGCCCTTTCTCATTTTTTTCTTGTCTTCTTTGTCCCTTAACTGATCTCTATATGTTAAAGTGTAATTCAACCAGTTGCCAAAATTTCAAAAAAGAAGCTATGAAAAGCACTGATTTGAAAATCTGACAAATATATTACAAAAAAATAGAATTACAGTCAAATGGACCTCATGAACATAGAAGAAAACGTTCTTAACAAAATATTAGGAAATAAAATACAAAAGCACATGAAATGGATAACACCAAATAGAGCTTATCTCTAGAATGCAAGTTTGGTTTAATATTAAAAATTTAATGTAGTTCATCATACTAATAGAATGAAGGAGAAAAGACATATGATTATCTTGACAGAAAAAGTTATTTTACAAAAATTCACATCCATTTATTTATTTATTTATTTTGAGACGGAGTCTCCCTCTGTCTCCCAGGCTGGACTGCAGTGGCCTGATCTCAGCTCACTGCAAGCTCCGCCTCCTGGGTTTACGCCATTCTCCTGCCTCAGCCTCCCGAGTAGCTGGGACTACAGGCGCCCACAGCCTCGCCCGGCTAGTTTTTTGTATTTTTTTTAGTAGAGACGGGGTTTCACGGTGTTAGCCAGGATGGTCTCGATCTCCTGACCTCGTGATCCACCCGTCTCAGCCTCCCAAAGTGCTGTGATTACAGGCTTGAGCCACCGTGCCCGGCTCACATCCATTTATTGATAAAAGCTCTTAGCACTCTAGGAATAGTAGGGTTTTCCTTATTTGGATAAAAGTCATCTATAGGCCAGGTGCAGTGGCTCATGCCTGTAATCCCAGCACTTTGAGAGGTGGATCACCAGTCCAGGAGATCAAGACCATCCTGGACAACATGTTGAAACCCCGTCTCTACTAAAATACAAAAAATTCCCCAGGTGTGGTGGTGCACGCCTGTAGTCTCAGCTACTCAGCAGGCTGAGGCAGGGGAATCACTTGAACCCGGGAGGCAGAGATTGAAGTGAACTGAGACAGCACCACAGCACTCCAGCCTGGTGACAGAGTGAGACTCCGTCTAGGAAAAAAAAAAAAAAAGTCATCTATGAAGAACAAGTAGCCAGTAGTTGACATCATTCCTAATGGTGAAATATTGAATGCTTTTTCCCAAAACCACAAGCAAGGCAAGGACGTCCACTTTCACTACTTCTATCAACATTTTATCAGAACTCTTAGCCAGGGCAATAACAAAAGACAAGTAAATAAAATACATACATATAAAAAATGAAGTAAATATGTCTTTATTCAGATGACATGATTGTCAAGGTAGAAAAGTATGATCGACCTTCAAAAAAAACAGCTAGAGCTAATATGTGAATTTAGCAATGTCTTAAAATACAAGCTCAATATATAAGAATCAACTGCATTTCCCATATTTAACTGCATAAAAAAGAAAACAATTAAAAATAAATTCAAATTTTAATAGAGCAAAAAAGCATAACATAGGAATAAGTTTAGCAAAACCATGTAGAATTTCTACATCAAAAATCACTAAAAGAAAAATTAGAGAAATGGATTGAGAGATATACCATATATATTTATTAGAATATATACCACTGTTAATATGCTAATTCTCTTCCAAATAATTTATAGATTCAATGCTATCTCAATAACAATGCTACCAGGAATTTTAAAAAGAAATTAATAGGCTGATCTAACATTCTTATGGAAATGCACAAGAGCTAGAATGTCAAAAACAATCTTTAAGTAGAACAAATTTTGGGGACCAACCAGGCTTTAAGATTTGCTATTGAGCTACAGTAATCAAGAAAACATGGTATTAGTAAGAGTAGGTCAATGGAAGAGATTAAGAAGTCCAGAATTAGACCCATACTGATACAATTTTGTTTGATTTTCTACAGTCACCAATGCCATATAGTAGGGAAAAGAAAATATTTTCAAAAAAATGTGCTACAAAAACTGGATGTCTATACAGAAAATAAAATAAACCTTGATCTGCACCTCACAACAATAACTTGAGATCAATCTTAGACCTAAAGATAAAGACTAAAAGACTAAAGATTCTAGGAGACAGCACAGTGGAATGTCCTCAGGACTTTGAGACAAAGCAAAAGTTTTCTAGAAAGGACACAGAAAATTGTAACCATAAAAGAGATCATTGGCAATTTGGTATTATCAAAATTAAGTATTTCTGCTCATCAAAAGACACTATTAGTAAAATTGATAGGCAAACCATAGATCTGCATAAAATGTTCATAAAACATATATCTGACAAAGGATTGATATTCAGTATATATAAAGAAATTAGGCTACTCAATAATAAAACTACAACCCCATGTTACAAATAGGTAGTTAAATGGATACTTCACAAGGAAAATTATATAGATGACCAATAAATACATGAAAAAACACTCAACATTAGAATCATCAGGGAATGCAAATTAAAATCACAATGAGATATGCTAAACACCAAACAAAATGGCTAAAATTAAAATTATTGACAACACCAAGTGTTGGCAAGGATATGGAACAACTGCAAAGCTCATACATTGTTGGTTGGAATGTAACATGGTATTATTACCTTGTAAAAATGTCTGGCAATTTTCTAACAACAGATACCTATACTATGGCTCAGGAATTCTGCTTCTACCAAAGAGAAATAAAAACATGTCCATGAAATAATTATACAAGAATGTTCATATCAAGTTTATTCATAATAGGTAAAAGTGGAAACAGCTAAATTAATCCATCAGCAACCAAATGGCTAAACAAACCCAAGTATAGTCACATATGTAACGCTGCCTAACACAGAAAGGAAAAACCACTCATATACACAACATGGGTAAATCTCAAAAATGTAGTAAAATTTAGTAAGAAATGCCTACCACAAAAGAGCATATACAGTATGACTACACTTATATAAGCTTCTAGAATATGCAAAACTAATCAGTGTGGCAAAGAATTTCGAATACTGGTAGCCTCAGGAAAGAGGTGTGGGGATTTGCTGGGAAAGCACATGAGAAAACTTTCTAGATGATGATAACGTTTTATATCTTGATTAGAGTTAGGGCAGTGGTTATCAATTTTGCCTACCCCCCTCCCTCCACCCAGGTTATTTTTGATAAAGTATAGAGACAATTTAGAGGCCAGGAATGCTGCTAAACATTCTACTTTCCCCAAAGATAGCCCTTCACAACAAAGAATTATTTAGGGTTCAGATAATGTTGAGGTTTTAAAACCCTGAGTTAGGGTTACATATTTGCATGCATTTCTCAAAACTCTTTAACTTGAGCGTTTTTTGTTTTTGTTTTTGTGTTTAAGTCTATGAAAAGTTTCCTATAGAAAAAAAAGAACCAAAACAAAACACTGATTCTAGTTAATAATATGCATACTGTAGTAGGGAAATGGGGGTAATGTGGTCTTTCTTTCACTCAAAGAGCATCAAAAAATAACATGGATTGACACATGGATAGTGGGATGAAGAAATGAATAGCTATTTGATAAAATATATATAGTAAAATTTTAATTGTACAGTCAACATGATAAGTATATAAGTGTTCATTATTCAATTCTCTCTTTTCTGTAAGTTTGAAAATTTTCATAAGATGTCATCCTTGATTTCTTCTTTTAACTCACCCATCCATATTGTCTCCATCAGTATGTCCTGCCTACACTATCATCAAAACATATTTTTAACCAGTTCCCTTTTATCTATTTCTACTCAGTCTAAACTACCAACAAAACTACCAACAACCCTCTCAACAAGGCAATAGCAGTACCCTGCTAACTAGTCTCACTCTCTCTGCTGCCTCTCATGCTTCTTTGTAATGCATGCTTCACCCCAAAGCCAGAGCAATCTTCTTAAAACAGAGCTGATATGTAACACCCCCTGATTAAAATCTGAACTAGCAGTTTGCCGTCTTACTGCCTTACCATGCCCTTCAAGGGTCTCCTGGATCCAACATTTGCCTTCTTTTTGAACTCTTCTCTCTGTCACCTACTGTGTCACAATTATCTAGATAATCTAATCAACTTCTATTGATTGGACATATCACACTTTTTCCCACATCATGCATTTACTCTACCTGTTTCCACTGCATGTGATTGATATCTTTTTCCTGGCTCTTGACATGGACAGCTCTTTTTCAGGTTTCAATTAACATACTACTTCTTTTTCTATCTAAAATATATGCCTATCAATCCCTTTCCCACTGCCTGTTTTACTTCCTTCATAACAGCTACTTGATTTTATCTTGTTTATTTGTGTGTTCCAGTTAGATTTTAAAGTTCAGGATGGCAGGGACCTTATCTGTCATTACAATATCACCAGGCCCAGAGTAGTGTCTGACATGCTAAGTACAAAATAAATGTTTGCTTAATGAATGAATGGATGATATGTTTAGAAACTTGATAGGGTGACAGAGATTTTCATTTGTTCAGTGTCCTAGAAACAACCACATGCTGGAGAATGGAATTCCATAAGGCGCTCTCTTAGATAAAGGAAGTGCCATGTAAGAGCCTTACAGAAGAATATGAAACAGATGATCGATCATACAGCTCGTTCTGCAGGCATACATGCCTCTGGGCTCAGCACACTATTTTGATTTTCCATTGACTTGGCTCAGAAATAGAGGATTAGTTAAATGAATTATGGAATGTCTTTCTGAAGATGGAATCTTTGCACATTAGTAAAAATCATCTTGTAGAGAAATATTTACTGACACAAACAAAAGTTCATGATATATTGTCAACTGAAAAAAGTGGGCTTCAGGAAAATGTGCTCAGTAGTATCTCCAGACCACTAAGCACCTTGAACCACCTCTTACCTTTCTTAACAACACTCTTCCAATATTGTTAAGAGATTATTTTCCTGAGATCTTTGAAGGCAGGTACCTTTGGTAGCTCTTGGAATCAGAGGAACTGGGTGTTTTTGTAAGTCCTAAATATAGAAAGGCCTTGAAGTAGGTGTAACTCTTAGGATATTTACTTAATATTAATTGCCAGTAGCCTTCAAGGTACTAAGGAGATGGTGAAACTGATCAAGGCATTTATGTTGTGTTGTATTGTATTCTGTGCTGTGAAGGAGTTTAATTCTAGCTGGTTTCCAGAATGGACTCCTGTGATATAATGAGGGAGCTGGAGTGCTCCACCCTGAAAGCAATGTGGATGGAGTCATCTGCTATCTGAGTGTTCCTAAGTTTTTCACCCTTACCTTTAATATGTAAATTATGATAATCTGAGAATCCCTCCTGTGTGACTGCAAGAATCCATTCTGTGCTCAGCTCTCTCTGAGGTTCACTGGAGGAATACTACATCAGTTTCCTGAGGCTGCCATAACAAAGTACTACACTCTGTGTGGCTTGAAGCACAAGGAATATTTATTGTCTTACAGGTCTGGAGGCCACAAGTCCAAAATCAAGATGTTGGGCAGATTGGCTTTTTCTGAGGGCTGCAAGGGAGAATCTTTTCCATGCCTCTCACGTAGCTTCTGACAGTCTCAGGTGTTCATTGATTTATACATGTCATTCTCTCTGTATCCTCACATCGTCTTCCTTCGGTGAATGTCTGTCACTGGGTCCAAATTTCCCTTTTTATAGGAACATGACTCACATTGTATTAAGGCTCAATAGGAGGTACTAATTGTATTAGGACTTAATTCTAACTTATTCACCTGTAAAGACACTGTTTTGGAATAAGGTTGCATTCATAGTTAGTATAGATTAAGACTTCCACTTTCTTTTTTGGGGGCAACACAATTCAACCCGTAACAAATGCCATCCTGGGTGTGGCTGTACTCTGCTCATGCCAGCCCTCTGTCTGGCTTCATCCCAGTTGTCTCCACTTCACAGCTTCTTGATGTGGTGACAACTCACTCCTATCTATCAGTGAAAGGCTGTCATTTAACAGAATCTTAATGAAGATATGAGGATGATATAAGTAAAATATATGGCAGAGAAAGGAAACTTGAAACTGGATATTAGATACATCAGCTCTTCAAGCCTGGTGTTCACAGCCTCTTACTGGGTTCTGGCCATCTCTATCTTATCCTTTGGTCCACTGCCAGATTGTAGGATCTTATCTTTCTTAGTGTGGTTTTCCACATTTCAGTAATTTTTTCACCCCCGTCTGGGGCTTCCACCAGAGGAAACACAAAATAAATAAATATTAAAATAAACATCCCAGAAATATACTTTTTTTCACAGTTAAAACACTATGATATTATTTAAAAGATGGCTTAAAAACAGATTTGCAGCATCTTCATCTGGCTACAGGCCTTTCTAGTTAAGAGTGGGTAGGTATTTGCCTTAGAGCTGCTTGACTAAAAATTATCACCAAAATGATCTTGCCCACAACAAAGAGAGGGCATTCTATATCAACCTATTTTGAGCAGAAATCATTACAGTGTTTTGTGAAAGCATCATCATTTTTTCTTACTATAACTGTCACGGAGTGGGTAGGGTCTCCTAGAGGAATTTGGATGAGATCTATACATTAAAATATTATGTTTATTATATGAAGTGGTAATTTTTTTTTAAAAAAAATACATCCTTATAAACAGTGTGTTAGGCATATAAGTTACTAGAAAAAGAATTGTTCAACCAAAGGATATGGGGTACAGGGCACTGAAGCACAGGCTACAGTCCACACTTTGCCTCACTGATATATGATTGTGCTCCACATTAAGTCCACCTTGTCACTGACACTTCAAGATAGTGGCAGATTAAAATCTCTTAATCATCACATGAATGAGAGTAGGGGGGTCACTCTACTGGGCTAAGGGAGTAAGAGAAGCCATTGCAAAGAATCCAATATTTGAACAAGGTCATGAGGCTGAGCTTTACAAATTTGTACACTTGGGATGGATATAGCCGACAACACGTTGATCCAACCTTCTCAGGAGATTTCACGGAGCAATACAGATGACTTCTCTAAAAAATGGAAAGCTCTGTTAACGCATTAAACCTGCTTACTTGAAAGCAACAATAGTCTAGATCTCTGTCCCTTTAGAAAGGATATGGAATCTTCAGGTCTCTGAAGTCCCCGCCCATCCCTTTTGTGTTCTCAGCATGTAAGCACAATTAGTTACTCCTTGTCATTCATTAATCTTGATCTGATTTCTTTTTAAAATAGATAAATATTTCTTTGTCCCTTGGTTCTACCAGAGGTGGAAATGTAAAAGATAAGCTTGGATAGTAATATGATTTTTCTTATAAAACCAGTTTTACTTAATCATATTGTTACCTGTCAGGGCCCAATAAAAATTTCATTTTTTAAAATCTCTGTTATTAAAAAAAAAAGACTTAGTAGGACTTAGTAGGCAGAGGAGGGCAATGGGGTGGATTAGCAGAAAATGTATTCCAGCAGAAGAAACTAAATGAGCATAGTCCCAGAGTTATAAAAATGTAAATGAAGTCCAAGAAGCTGTGACTATTCCTTGTCATGTCCAGGAATTATGCCAAAACTAGGATGTTGACCTTTTAATTGGGGTGGTGGAGAGGGATGAACGGGTGGGGTTAGAGATAGTGCCAGTGTGTAGGAAGACTGTAAGGTGGCCTGAATGACTTGCTGAGCAGTTGGGGATCTGTGAGATTCATAGTAATAGAATTGATGAAACTAGGTGATCAGTTGTATGATAGTTGTTCAGAAAGAGAATGGGCAAATGAGTATGGGCTTTTAGTAGTCCTTCATGACATAGTGTATATTGAGGATTGAGAACTGAGACAAAACTTTGTCAGTTCAGTGTAGGTCAACAAAATTTTTCATGTCATGCAGGTCACCACAGCAACTACGTGAAATGTGAAGTGTGGTAATTTGGAAGGGAAAGTTAATTAGATTGGTTTTATTTTGTTTATTCGCTGGTTTTTTGGGGACCTCTTTGGGGTCAAAGTAGATACTAGATATAGCTTTCTAGCATTTTATTTCTTGGCCCAAATGAGTGTCAACATAATGCCAATTAACATGAAATGTGTTAGCATGGGCATGGCACATTTTAAAGCTTAGCTGGCTCCTGACCTGGGGTAATGCTGACTTCCATTTAGCTTTAGGAACCTTATGCTTTTTAGCATGTCCTGGTTAGATATCAACATCTTTAGACCTATTTTAGACTACTGGGAAAAATAGAACTGATTCCTAATACAAAATCAACATCTTTGAGCGTTTATTAAAAAAAAAAAATGTTAATACTTTAGTAGCCATTTCATTCATTTAGCAGTTTGGATTTGGTGACTTTTTAAAAATAATTTTATTTCATTTTCATCTCAAGCAAGGCTGTGATATAGAAAGGAGGTTAGAATTATTATCTGTATTCTGTATTTTACATGTAGAAAAGTTGAGGGTAAAAAAGATGAAGTGCTTTGCCCAAAACTATAGTAATTTGACAAATCTAACCTAGAATACAGGCTTTATGGATTCTGATCCATTAGTCTTCACCTGTTCAATATTTAGTATATTCTATCCCTTAAGACACTATGTTTTTAAAAAGGCAATTTTTGAAAAAGAATTTTAGCATTATATCAGTACAGATATATCAGTACAGTACATTATATCAGTGTCAAATAACAGAAAATATAACTCAAAGTGGCTTTAATAAAATGTGAATTTTCTTGGCATACATTTCTAGGGTAATATGGGATTCAGTTGTGGCTTCATCCAGGATGCTTCATTTTTCTTTATCCCCTGGCATTTTTAATTTTATTTTATTTTATTTATTTATTCATTTATTTATTTATTTTGAGATGGAGTCTTGCTCTGTCACCCAGGCTGGAGTGCAGTGGCACCATCTTGGCTCACTGCAACCTCTGCCTCCTGGGTTCAAGTGATTCTTCTGGCTTAGTCTCCCACATAGCTGGGAATACAGGCACCCACCACCACACCCGGCAAAGTTTTGTATTTTTAGTAGAGACAGATTTCCTACCTACCTGGTGCTCTTATATTCCTGTGGTTTTCTAAGGGCTTCATCTTCTCCATGGTTTGCTCTTCCTATTTTTGGATCCCTGATGAGATCATTCCTAATTTTTCTTCATGGGTCTGTTTGTTACCTGCTCTATGAGCTTTTCTGATCCTAACCCTTCAGGCTGAAACAGTGGTCTCACAAGACCCTATACATTTTTAAAATAATGTACTTATTATATTTCATTGTACTACCTTTTCTAAAATTTACTTTTAAGTGAGAAATGGTAACTATATATATATTTATGAGATATAATGTGATGTTTTGATCTATGTATAGAATTTAGAAAAATTTAATCAAGTTAATTAAAATATCTATCACCTCACCAACTTATCATAGTAATTGTTGACTTCCTTATCTATCTTCTTCCACCTGAGTTCCTTTATGGCCAGACCTTGATCTAGTTGCCTTGTAACTAGTAACCATCCCAAGATTGACTCACAGTAGGTTCTTACATATTTACTAAATTGATGATATACAAATGAAAATGTGAGCGAATCATCTGAATACTAATTAAAGGGCATCAACTTCACTCACAGGCCTGTATCATTTACTATGCTTTCTAATATCAAAGTACAGAGACAGAGGAAATGCTCTGAGGACACTCACCCAAAGCCAGGGTAGGAAAAAGCAGCAGATATCAATCATTGAGGATTGACTTCCCAGGATCAGACCTGTGGGAGACAATATTTTGCAGAGAACTTGCCACTTGCCATCTTTTCAATGTCAGTAAGAGCTGAACAAATAGGTTTGGAAGACTCACAGATCTGTGGCTCAATTAATGATCGTGGCTGCTCATTATGGTGAAAAACCTGTGCCTACGCTATGTCAGAAACTACCTACATCAGAGTGCTTTCTTAACTACCTCCTTTTTTTGGATAAGACTGCCAAGAGATGTGGTGTTGTCATCTAACTGGAGATCACTAGTGAAGGCAGCTGCTACCTAGCAAGCCATTTTCAGAATATTGTGACCAACTTGTAGTATCTCAGAATCACAGGATGAGCAGAATGTATACAGCTGGAAGTCAAACACCAAAAATAATTGCACAGCGCTGGAAAAAAAATGGCTATGAGAAGAAGTTAGGGTAATTAGCTTATTTCACTTGGAGAAGAAAAATACGGGGAAATGTATTGCATTCACAAGCTTCAAGTCCACAACGGGTAACTCTAGAAGATGGTGAATTTAAAGTTGTAGATGTTGAAGGATTTTTCTTCCTG
Source organism: Theropithecus gelada (assembly GCF_003255815.1). NCBI lineage: Eukaryota > Metazoa > Chordata > Mammalia > Primates > Cercopithecidae > Theropithecus > Theropithecus gelada. The sequence continues at coordinate 38,478,471 of NC_037669.1, read as the reverse complement.
TCCTCTCTCCATTTCCCACTTTATTTCTCCTCTGCAATATGTTGATGAAAGGTAATAATGTAGTGATTTCAGAAAATGTATGAGAATAAATATTTTGGACATTGCAGCATTATTGCATTGTCTTGCAACTATTTCTCTCACTTTCCCCTCCCAAAAGAAAAAAAAAAAAAAAAAAAAACACAGAAAGGAGTGACTATACCATCTGCAAGAGCTCTTTTCTCTTTTACAGCCATCCTATTGCCATCTGCTAAAATCCTGAGCCCACCTGCATAGTGAACAGCATTCATTGTTTTCCAGAAATGTGCAAGAACCACAGTCTCCCCCAAGACTGAAAGTAGGAGGAAGGAAACATTTTACAGCAGCTCCAAGTGAGCTTTGCACCCTGCACCCTACCTGGATTCCTTTGTTAATCTACTGTGTGTTCAACCAAGTTTATTGTCTGAGCAGGGGATGGTTCTTGGATAAAACGAAATTGTAGTGTTTGTTTCTTTTGAAATTTCTGAAGCCTGCAAGGACTCAGAGGTGCTGTTCCTAATGTTGAGAAGAGTTTAGAGGTTATTGTTGGAATAACAATAAGGACTTTTCATTTCTTTTTCTTTTTTTTTTTTTTTTGCCATAAAGAATCTTCTTTGCTTCCAATTAGAGAATGTTTTTCAGCCAAATTCTGGCATATTCTTTGAAATCATGGCTGAAGTTTAGCTTTCCTTGATATTAAGCAAGTGGCTTGTGATGTTCTGAAAGGGAATTGGCTAACATTTCTCAGTGCTATTGTTATTTTGTGCAGGTAATTCTTCCTTTTGGAAAGCTGTGACGTATGTTGCAGGAATGTTTTCCTTCCCTGGTGACCATTCTTTCAATGTCATTGGTGTTTCCTACCATTGTAGCAACTCCAAGGCCCTCATATATTTCCAAACAGCCCCAAGAGGGCTATTCCACCCACAGTTGAGGACTATTGAACCTTTCTCTTTTCTTCACCTTTTTCTATTCAGGAAGAGAGAAGACGTCTAGCTACTGCTTCCTGCTAGGGTGAAAAGATTCTAGTTTGTGTAGCCCCAAACTATGTAATCAGGGCCATAAAATACCAGGAAGGGCCTGAGAGTATGAAACATTGAGAGGGCATCTGTTTCAGGTTACCATTTCTCTCTCTCGCTGTCATCCATCTTTACATACTGGTTCTTAAGTCTGAAACTAAAGTTTATAACAATTTAAGTGAAGCAGAAGGCAGTTCAGAGGAAAAAGAAGGTTTAATTTAAACAACTGGTTATCATTAACCAATTTGAAATACTAGTAGTTATTGTTTGCAATTGGCCTACGTGTACATATTTTCCTGACAAGTTCATTTGGCAATTATATTATGGGATGTCGGTTGACAACGCCTATGACTAGTTTAGGATACCATTTTCATTATTTATTTATATATCGGTTATTCAGTCATTCATTTATTTATTTAGCTTTTGTGAGTGTCATCCTGTGTTAATAACACTACACAATTCAAGTGGGATTGTTTTTAAATCAGTCTTATACATCAGCATATTCTATGCATAGATTCATCAGATTCAGCCTGCCTCTCTCAACTAGTTTATTGCTTTCCTTATGAGAAAGAGCTTATGCTGACTTCTATTTCCCCTTCCTGAAACAACGTTGCCTTCATAAGAAGGAAAATAATGACTTGGTACAGCAGGCCATTTTAAGGCTGCATCTACATAGGAGATGGGTTTTGTCATTCAATGGCTGATTGCTAGGCAATCAGTCATACAGCACAGACTTAAGCCAGTTCAGTTGGCTTAGCACCTAGAATGATTGCTTGTTTGGTAACTTATCTATTGTGTAGCAATCAACAAACATGGATTGACCATCATAATGATCAGCCTAATAAACCATATTGTTTCCTTTCCATCCAGAACTGTTAATGTGTGATTAATAGTTTGTGATTTGTGATTCAAAGCTATTTGTAATCAATAACTATAAACTCATTTGACTATCTGCTTATATACTGTATACTGTGTTGAATAGTGAGTATACAAAGATAAAGGGAGCGGGTGCTGTGGAAAGACAAGTTTAGGAGTCAGAGAGATAAGGCTTAAAATCATACCAGCTCTATGGACAAGCCATTTAACCTCTTTGAACTTCAGTTGCTGGACTGCTGTAAGAATTAACTGCACAGCATATACTGCGCAGGGCCCAAGAGTATGCATAATTGTCATATCCTTTATTGTAAATGAGATGTAGCTTCTATCCTTGATGAGATTTAATTATTCATTGTAATTATGCAATAAAATAAATTCTAGGTACACAGAATGCCTTATCATAATTTTAAATTCTTAAAAAAATCTAAATTTTGGAATTTAGCATACATATTCTATGTGAGCTATGGCATATACACATTTTTGTATCTAGAATTTTTCCTTGATTATGAAGATAAACTAAAAGTGCCAAGCAGACCAAACATGACCCTGCCACAGCTCTATTCAGAACATTATCTCACAATTGTTCCAAATACTCTGGGACTGAGTCATCTAATGTAGCTTACAGGAAAACAAGCTGTGTGTTACTGTAGGCAACCTTAATGATGTGGAGTTATTTAAGAATCCGGTGTTGACCACTTCCAGTTGAAAGTGCATGAGCAAATTAGGAAGACAATATAATTACATATACTAAAATTAGGCTAACATAGACACTCTTAATGGCTCAGTATGACCACAGACCAGGGCTTTAATATCAGAGTGCTGTCCCTCTATGTATGTACACATAAGTTTACACACATACATATATTTAGGGTGTACCTCACAAGTAAAACTTTATAGTAGATTTTGTAAGGGTCTGATGTCAAATGGTGATTATTTGGTTATATAGGTCCTTTCTACCCTGAAAGGGAAAAACCATCTCTTGAAGTCAGGAACACTTCTTATTATGTAATGTTTTAAAACAAACCATCTTAATGACTTATAAAAAACAATGATATCTATTCAGCTTGACATTCTCCAGCTTGAGTAGGGCTCAGTAGGGATAGCTTGCTTATTGCCCACTTCAGCTTAGCTGTGGCAGCTCAAGGATTTGTGCTGGAATCATCTAAAGCTAGAGTGGATCTCAAGTGGGTGTGATTTTTGTCTCATCTCCAGGGAATATTTGGCAATGTCTGGAATAACTTTTGGTTGTCACAATCTGGGGAAAGGGTGCTACTGACATCTGGTAAGTAAAGGCCAGGGATACTGCTAAACGTCCTAAAATGCACAGTGACCACCCCACTCCGCCACCACACACCCCCTCCCGCACCCAAAGAATTGCCCCTCCCAGAATGTCAATCATGCCAAGGTAGAGAAGCCCTGATATAAAGGCTTATTCACTTAGCTATTTGATGGTTGCATCTGTCCATTCACTGAGAAGCTCAGCTCCTCTTCATATGGACCTCTCTAATGTGGCCTCTCCACTGTCCACATGAACAGGCTTTCCCACAGCGTGGCAGCTGTCTTCCAAGTGCGGGAATGTTCTGATTGAGAGAGCCAGACAGAAGCTGAATTCCTTATGTAATCTAGCCTCAGAAGTCACATAGCATGTTATATAGAGTAGCCACAAACTCTTGCTCATATTTGCACGTGTGTAGGGGGATGGGCACATGGACCCTGCCACTCCACGGAAAGAATGTCAGTAAACCATGTTATAAAAGGCAGGTAGGGTGCAGTGGCTCATACCCGTAAGCCCAGCACTTTGGGAGGGCAAGGTGGGAGGACTGCTTGAGACCAAGAGTTCAAGACTAGCCTGGGCAACATAGCAAGACCCCATCTCTACAGAAGGAAAAATAATAGACAGGCTTGGTGGTATGTGCTTGTAGTCTCAGCTACTCAAGAGACTGAGGCAGAAGGATTGCTTGAGCCCAGGAGTTGGAAGCTGCAGTGAACCATGATCATACCACTGCATTCCAGCCTGGTTGACAGACCAAGATTCTGTCACAAAAGTCAAAAAAATGAAAGAGCAGAAAATAACATTTACCAAAGGGACCATGTCTCATTCTTCTTTGTATTTCAGTACTTTAGCAATCAATGAAAGGTAACAGATGCTCAATCTGTGCATTTTTAATTGTATTATATTAAGTAAACTTAATATCTGAAATATATGATAAACAATGAGAAGATTTGGCATTACATATAACAATTTTCCACAGAGTACCTTTAAATAGTGACTTGCTCCACTTCATTATAAAGTATGATTTAATTATGAAAATTTTAATGGCACATTTATTCATCTGGTTGTTCATTAATTCAGTATTCACCAAGCACACACTGTAGGCAAAAAAGTGTGCTAGGTGCTGGAATACAAAGATGAGTCAGACATGCAATTGTCTTCAAGTTGCTCACAGTCTAGTGGGGAAGGTAAGCAACATATATAAATCATTTTAATTTAGGACAGACCTCATTAGAGGTACAAATAAAGTGTTCTGGTGCTATAAGAAAACATGTAGCTCTTTTTTTTTAAACGGAAAGTGAAGATTTTATTAAGGATGTTCACTCTAATGAATACTAAATCTTTTTACTTCCTCACTCCACACTTCTATAATTGTGAGAGGAAATTGGCAGAATTTCATCCAATTTTATAATACTCGATAGAAGCAGTCACCTAAAACACAACGGAGAGCCATCTGCTGTGCAGCTGTTAAGTTTGTCTGTCTCAGTCACAGTCACTTATTGCTATGGGAAGCCATATCTCTTCACAAGAATATGGTGAATCTTCTTGATGCAATCCTAGGACATTCCAGTCTAGGTGATAGAGAAAAGTAGAAAAGTCACAGACATCCATAGGCTGCCTCAGAAAAATGGACCTGTTTTATAACTTAGGAGCAGTACTGCTTACCTACGTGATGGAATTATGAGGATCCTCAGGGTTATTCCTGGAAGTCTGTGTGAATCGGTGCCTCTCATACTTCACATTCCAAAAGGCAGAATTTGGGCCTCGTGTCAAAGTCACTAGCTCTTGGCAAATTGTTCATCGGGTTTATCCCATCCAAAACATTCATATACTTAAAATACCATTCTAAAATATATGTGGCATTTGGAGGAACAATTAATGGTATTTCAGAGGATGCTTATGACACTTTATTAGAGTCTACATTTGTAATTCAGAGAGAAGAGGAAGTTTCAGAGCAAGGAGACTAATTAGGAAACTGTTATATAATCGAGGAAAGAGAGAGTGATCTGGCTTAGAGTAATAGCAGAAAGAATCATAATAGCTAATATTTATCAATTATTTGCCATGTGATGGGGCTATATATGGCTTCATGAGAATCGTCTGTATTTATAGACACAACAATCATTTGAGATAGGTACTATTATTTTACCATTTTACAGATAAAGAAATCGAGGCTTACTAAGCAGTAACCAGTAAAACTGGAATTTAAGTCTACCTAAGCCTTTTTCTTCAGTCCATGGTTTTAGTCACTATGCATATTGTATGTGATATAAGGAAAAAGGCGAATAGACACAAGAAGGAAGAATTTAGATGATTTAGTAATAGGATTGGGTTTAAGGAAAAAAGAAGAGTGAGGCCTCCAGGATAACACTCAGGTCATAGCTTGGATTTGGCCAGCTGGATGGATGCATGTGCAGTTCTCCTGAGTTGGAAACACGAGAACACTGATATTGGCTACTGACAAGCTTAGTTTTGGACATGTTAATAACAATGAGGTTCCTGAGGGACGTCTATATGTAGACGACTGGCAGGCAATTGGATTTGTGGCTTGAAATTCAGGGAATAGATTAGTATAGAAGATAGATGTTTGAAAGTCATCAGCTTTGATATGAAACATTGGGAGTGAAGGCGAAAGTCCAGGAAGAATGTGAAGCTTGGGAAGAGAAGGTTGTTCATTACAAACTGTAACGAATATAATATAGCTGAAAGTTGCTCATAATCTAGATATGGAGACAAACAAAGATATGTGAAACAGCTTGAGAATAATTACCAGACAGAATGCAAAGGAGGGCAGCATGCCTTTCAGAATTAGAAAAGACAGAACAGAATTGGAATAGGGTTCATCTGGAAGGCTTCCTGGAGCTTGGATTTGAGCTGAGTTTCCATGAGCATGCAATAATGTGGAGGAGAAATTGGGGAATAAATGGGGGCAGAGGCCTGTGGTGGGAGGCAAAGAAACCACTCCCTATGCCTCTGCCCTTCACTTTTGTGCGTGGGAGGAGACATCTACCTCAACTGCAGCTCAGGCTGTAAGGCTGTTGTCTTTGCATCTGATGTGGAGATTGGAGTCCCTGGGACATTCAGTGGGGAAGAGAATACGGGTATAAAGTAGAGAGAACAAAGACAAGTTGGGACCCATAAAAGCTTGTGGTTCTCACTGCCTGTGACCTTGAGTATCCACAGGAGAAGATGGTGCCTTTTGTTATGAAGCTGAATGTCTGCCTGGCCCAGGGGTCAGATAAGGTAAAGGAGAGTTTAGAGGACTGTAGAACTGCAGCACACCCAGCTTCTGCTCCATACCCAGGATGTGAGTCAGCAGGTAAGTGACACCGTGTGTGAGCTACGAAATAAATGACTACTGCAGCACTTCCACTCTCCCAATCTTCTACTACAAGCTCTCATGGCCCAATCTATGCAGAAACCTACAGGTTTGGAAATTCTGGGAAATGGAGGTAATCCTACCCAAGTGGACACATTACAAGCCTCCAAACCATGAATAAAGACAACCAAGTGTAAATGAAGAAACAAGGTTTGAAGAAATCCAGCAGTTTGGTTTAGCTCAGAGCTCCTCCAACATTCACGTGTACCAGAAACACCTGGTTGTTAAAACATGGAGTTTCTGATTGAGTAGGTCTAGGGTGGCACTCAAGCCTAGGCATTTCTAACAAGTTCCCAAGTGATACTTACACTGTTGGTCTGGAGACTGCACTTTGAGAAGCACTGAAACACAGAGGCCTCATTAAGTTTTAGTGAGAAGTAGGAGTGGAGAAGAAAATATTGCAAAGGAATAGTTAAGAAAAGCTACTGAATACTAGACAACTTCTGAGTGAAATCTGATGTGACAGGACATCATTACAAGTGACTAAAGAGGAGATTGACAGGCAAAGACGGTGTTTGCAGCAGGATGTGCTGTTTCTGTGTGGGAGAGGCTGTCTTGAGTAAAGTTTGGAAGTGAGGAAATAAATTGCAAGATTGTTTACAATAATCTAGTGATACAAATCCAGAACAGGGAGATACCTGACTGTGGAAACAGAGAGAAAGGATACAATGAAAAAACTACTTTGGGTACAGCTTCAAATTTCCTCATCCATACTTTCCCCAAATAGTACAGACTCATGTCTCTTCTCTTTATAACATCAGAGTCAGCCTATAAATTTTGTCTTTTATAACTTTTTTTTATTATCTCACCAACACCAGTGCATTGCAGGACATTTGGGAATCAGAAAAATACAAAGAGTAAAATAAAAATTTTCCCTAAGCCATATATAATCATTACCAAATTTAGGGTTTAATTCTCTTCATTCTTTTCTCTTCTGCATGTGTGAATTTGTACATTTTGTTTTATTAATACTTGAACCTGACAGACTTTCCTCTTGGCCACACTGAGTCGATCTTAACTGGACAGCTAGGAGGGTATGTTACCAGAGTCCAGCTGAGGTAGCCGGATGGCCCTCAGTGTTTCCGTCACTTTCATCTCCCTTGGATAAGCACCACCTTCTCTTTTCAGAAAATTCACTGGAGTAACATCAATGTTGGGCTGCCAGCAGCTTGTCATGGGTTTCAGATTGATGTTTCCTCAGACATCAAGTGAGGGATGAGGGTGATTAGACCAGGTGGTTAAGATAAACTTCTAGAAAGGTGAGATATCACCAGTGGAGCCACGCCCCAGCTTATACATATTATCTCATCTGTCGGGACTGCACAGAATCTCTATGAGATAGAAACAATAAGATGAGTGACAACAGGAATAACAGTCAATATTTATTGAATGCTTACTGTGTGCTAGGGACTATGTGTGGGTTGTCCCATTTAATTCTTAAAACATTCTAATGGGAAAGGTTCTGTTATTTCATCCATTTTACAGATGAAGACTTTCTGGCTTGGAGAAGTTAAGAACTTGAGAGAAAGACAGAAAGAAAGAGAGAGAGAGAGAGAGAAAGAGAGAGAGGAGAAAGAGAGAGAGAAACTTAAAAATGAAGTGACCTCTTCAAGATCAAACACGCAGCCCATGGTACAGTCTAGGTAGAAAGCTGAGTCTTCAGATTCCCAGTTCCTTGCTTTCTCTACTTTATTCCATTGCTCTCCTAAACAAATTTCATGGCTCTTTCTAATGCTGATCACAGCTTAAATACTCTCACTTTCCTGTCATGTTCTTTATTTTGGATTTACAACCTTTGTTGATCTCACTGTCTGGTTACTGTTCTACTTACGCTCAGATTTAAATGTCGGCACTTCTGACCTCTCCCTTCCCCCCAGTCTGGTAACCAGAATCCAGAGTATGTCTTAGCTCTGACTAAATCTTCCCCTGGGCATCAGCAGGAAGGTCCCAAACCTCTCACCCAGCGAATGAGAACTTTGTAGGGTGGGGATAATTGATTCTGAAGACACCGTCTAAGTGCTCAGCAGGACGTGACAAGAGCAGTTTACCTCCAGTTCCCTCACTCAGAACCCACCCAGAACCATCTGTCTCCTCCACACTCCACCTCTTTCTGCCTCCTTTTTCCTCTCCCTGAACCTCCCCTTTTCCCCAGGCCTCCTTCCCTTTCCATAAGGCACAGTGCAGAAATCCATTAACCCCTCTGCTTCAAATATAGAGGACATAAGGGGCCACCATCCCCATGAAGTCCATAGCCACTTCTATGCAGGTAGCAATGAACTATTTTTACATCTATTTCCCAAATAAAATAGAATGTGAAGGCATGAGGCAAGTTTTCAAAACAATCAACTCAACTTGAATTATTTTTACATTAAAATAAATTTAAAATATAATGCTGAAAATCTGACATTTCTAACTTGAACTTTCTTTGTCAAGAACCTCTATTTTTCAATTTCAACTTTTAAATCAATCACCTACTTTTTTCTCTTTCTTAAATCATGTGTCCAAGGCAAATTTTATTTCAGTTTGTGTTTTTGTTTGGTTTGCATTTGTTTTGATTCATGCTCTATAATTATTACTCATTTATAGAATTTTCTAGCAGTCCTCCTATCAAGGGTTGCACCATTTTTCTTATAGGCAGCCCAAGATCTCTGATCTCTGTATCAGTTCATTAAACTGGACATGAAATACATGTATATCCTCAGAGTAGACAACAACCACTCAGCGAGATATTAAACCAAACAGAGGATTTTGTTCCTGGTGATTTGTCTTCATGTCAAGGCACATCTTGTAATGTGTGTGTGTTGTGTGTGTGTGATATCAAGAGAAAAAGCCATCCTTTTTTGGCAGTGAGGTTTCAGAACAGGGAAGGGAGTTCCCAAAGAGAGGTTTCAGAACAGGAAAAGGAGTAAACACTTGATAGTAGGCAATGAAAAGGAAAGAGGGTAGTAAGGAAATAGGAGTATAGAAAATTCATTTGAAAAGCTGGAAATGTGACAGAGGAGGAGGGCAGAGAGAGAGAGAAAGAGAGAGAGAGAAAATTAGGAGGGAAAAGGGAAAGAGAGAGAGAGATAGACACAAAGAGAAAGAAGGGAGAGAAAAGTAGGAGAGAAGAGGGAAAGAGTTAGATGTAGAGAGAGAAAGAAAAGAGAAAAGGAGGTGGACATTAGACTGAGATATTTTCAAGACTGGAGAAGCGTGTGTGTGTGTGTGTGGTTAAAGGGCAAGACACAATAGGGAGTAAAATATGAATGGTGGGTAATTTAGGGATCCAAGTCCTAGGGGAGAGGAAACACTGGAGAGCCCAGGCAGAAATATGAGGCATAGAAGGGAAACTCTTTGCCATATACAGAAAGAAAACAAACCAACATTAATTAAATACTTACTACATGCCACACCCTTTGCATATCTCTCTCATTTAAAACGCTAACTCCTGAATAAGCATTATCCTGATTTTGCAAGTCAGGAAACCAGGACTCAGATTAAGTCAGTCATGCATGCCCACATAGCCAATGAGTGGCAAAGCTGGTATTGGAATTCAGCCTTGTCAGATTCAAAATGGAAGCTCTTTTCCCTATGCCAGTCTATTCTTTAAAACTATGTCCAATGCAGGACAAAGAGAGGTGGGTATCTCTGCCAGCACAGAGAGAAAGGATTTGTCATTCAGTGGTATCACCATTTCAGGAGAAGCTGAGGAAACCCCTGGGGGTGGTTATAGGTACAGCACTTCAACAGATAAGCTGCTATGGGGAGCTGGCCAGCCCCTGGACTGAGTGAATTAGTCCAACTCTAGCAATGGTTCTCATGGTTCTTATGCTACTCTTTAGTATTAACAGGGAAACAAATGGAGTAGGTGAGGACAGTGACCCAAGCAGAGGGACATGTCCAAGGGTAGGTGTCCAGGTGTTAAAGGAGGCAGAGCCTGAGGTTGAAGCTGAGCACTGGTTCCGGTGAGTGAGAAAAGATAAAGGCTGAGTGATAGAACTTTCTGATGAAAGAAGAGAGCAAGTTCAGGAGACGTGAGGACAGTTGAGCAGGCCTTTCATGATTTAGCTGCTTGTCTGTCTCACCTCACCTCCTACCACCTATCTTCTGGGGTTGAGCCTCTGGCCAGGACAGACATCTTTTGGCAGTTTTTCCAATGAGCAAATTCTGTATGTTCCATTCTTTACATGTTCTATTTCCTCTACCTGGAATGCTTCCCCCGTACCTCCTGCTTTTTTCTTTGTTTTTTTTTCTGTTAAATCTTTAGGTTTCAAGTTCGACAAAAATTCATCCAACACTTTTAAAGATACCCTTGGATGGGGCTGAGTGCTTTCTGTTGCACGTTGGTCTTTCTTCATCACGCATTTATCATTGCACTGCAAATGTTCAGTGAGTTGTCTATCTTGCTGCTCTAGATGGAAAGTGTCATGAAGACAAAGGCCTGTCAATTGTTGTTTCTTTTGGCACTGGGTACTTGGTGTAGTTCTTGGTACATGTTAGGGATACTATAAACATTTGTTGAAGGAGTGAATGGGCAAATTGCATAATAAATTACTTAAAATATATTTTATTCTGCCTCTTATTTTTCTCTTAATAAAATTGTTGCTCTTGGTATTGTTTAATCTCTAAATTTTTTCTCTGGAAAAGTACTTAATTAGCATGTCCACGAAGGATACTCTCAGCATTACATTACCATTTGGCATCTTCTCAGATGTTTTATGCATTTTCACTTGGGCAACACGAACTCACGTGTCCAAAATCAGGCTCATCTTATTCTAAAAACTTCTTCCTCCCTGACTTTCCTATTCATATTAATGGCGGTGACACTACTCAACTTGTTACCTGGTCATACACATCTCCTGCCTCACCATTGCCTGACCACTAGTCTATATTCTTTATAAAGCTTTCCTAGTGGTTCCCATTACTATTGTCAAGATCTTATTATTACACACTTAGATTGTATGTGCAAATCTACTATTTTAACAAATGGTGATAGGGCAACTGGATATCCACATGTGAAAACAGAAAGTTGTATCCCTACCTTATACCATGTATGTAACAAAGTTAACTCAAAAAGGATTGTAGACCCAAATGTAAGAGCTAAAATTATAAAACTCCTAGAAGAAAGGTAAGCATAGATGCTTGAGATAGACAGTAAAAGCAAAAGAAACAGAAGAAAAAATAGTTAAAATTTTACTTTTCACTTCAAGAAAGTAAAAATGCAATCCACAGAATGAGAGTAAATATTTGCAAGTCAGATACCTGATAAGGGACTCACATCTAGAATACATAACTAAGTTGTAAATACTCTTACAATTCAGTAATAAAAAGACAACACAAGGATCTGAATAGACATTTCTCCAAAGAAGATGTACAGAGGGACAATAAGCACATTAATGGATGCTCAACATTATTAGTCATTAGGGAAATGCAATGAGATACCACTTCACACCTACCTGCGAGGATGGCTATATTCAGAAAAGCAGACAATTGCAAGTGTTTTCAAAGATGTGGAGAAATTAAAACCCTTATACTTTGCTGGTAGAAATTCAATATGGTGGAGCTACTTTGGAACACAGTTTCACCATTCCTCAGAATGCTAAAGAAAGTTATCATATGACCCACCAATATCCTATGTATATACTCAAAGGAAATAACAACATATATCCATATGAAAACTTGAGCAAAAATGTTCATGGCAGCATTATTTATAGTTGTCTAAAAGTGGAATCAAAATGTCAATCAATTGATGGATAGATAAATTGTGGTATATGCATGTTATGGGTTATTATTAGGAAATAAAAAGAAATAAAATATTGATACATGCTACAACATAGATGACTCTCAGAAACATTATGCTAAGTGAAAGAAGCCAGTCATAAGGGACTATATGTCATGTGATTCCATTTATATGAAATGCCTAGCATATGCAAATTTATAGAGACATTAAGTCTCTTGATTATTGGTTGCAAGGGCTGATGAGGTAGTGAAAAGTGAGATTGGCTGCTAATGAGTACAAGATTTCTTTCAGGGAGAAACAAAAATATTCTAAATTTAGATTGTGATGATGGTTGCACAATATCTGAATATACTAAAAATCATCAAATTATAGACTTTAAGTTGGTGAATTTTATGTTATGTGAATTATATCGAATAAAGCTGTTTTTTAAAAGTATACTAAGTCATTTTCTTTATCTTTTTCACTTCAAATTAATCTAGTTTACTGCCACAAGTTAGTCCATCATTTTGTTCATTCACATTTTTGCTCAACACCCATTTGTTGCTGTCTATTGACTCGAAAGTCCAAATTTCCTCGCTTAGCATTCTAGGCTTCTCACATTCCAATCTCAGCGTACCTTTTCGACACCCAAGACTGCCTTTCTATAAAAATGCTGCTTCAGTGAGGTTGGCTTACTCTCTTGTCTCTGTCCATTTGTACATACTAGTACCCTTAACTATAATGCTCCGTTTTTCTTTTTTTAATCTAAATCTTACTCTTCTGTCAAGTTCTGTCCCTTTGGTGACAATTTCCTTGGCTTGTGCAATTCTCAGCAATTTCTCTCTCCCGTGGTTCAGCACTACTCATTTTGCACTTAACATTATACCTCTGTGATGAGTAGGGAGAAAAGTTATATTCTAAATTATTTAGTAACAAAGGCGAGAGAGTCAGCATACACGTATTCAGAACCCTTCCCAGAAATAATCCATTTTATGTTTTGATTTGAAGATAATTTGCTAACAGCTCTAAGGTGCCAGGAAGTGACAATCCTAAAGTAAAATGTATTTAAGCATAATTTAAAACAGACTGTATTCTTGAAAACTGAACAATATCATACAATAATATTCTAATTGACAAGAGCACTTATGACTGATAATAGATATGGGAAAAGATGAGTTAGAAAAAAAAAGCTGGTAGTCTAATTTCTGGGCAGTCTAACCCTAATCCTTTATTCTTTATACAAAATTCTGTTAGTATGGAGAAAGAAATAGCCTTGGCCATGAAGACCACAGCAATTCGATAAGACTATTTACATCTTTTCTAATAATGTCTTAGTCTGAAGAAATGCCTCAAAAATCATAATTCCTAGACAAGGCCTGACAAGAAAATTGTCTTCAATAGGCAAGAAATACAGTCATAATATTAACAATAATGATTACCATTTAATTCTTACTATCCAGGGTTTGTATTTGCACACATTTTCTCATGTGATCCTCAAAATAAACCTCTGAGCTATATACATACTATTATTATTATTTTATATAACTTGACTGAGTTAGTTCAGATTAGGTTTGAATGCAAATAGAAGAAAACCTTAAAATAACAAGCAATTTGGAAGCTTATTTCTCTATCATGTAAATATGCAGAGATGTTAGTCCAGGGTTTGGGTGGCAGAGTGTGGCTCTGTTCTAAGTCCACAGAGACCAAGGTTCTTACTAGTTCACCATTCTGACGTCTACTGGGTGTGACCATTAGTCTCATTGTTTCTGGAGGGATCTGTGTTTTAGGCAACAGGATTGAGGAAAGGATGATTAACAAGGGGCAAACAGTATACCTGGAAGGTGTACTCTTCAGGAAGTTATGAGAAATTGCTCATAAGACATTTTCATTTAAACTGGGCAGAATTAGTCATATAGGACATAAAGGAATTAGTTGCAAGGAAAGCTGGGAATATTACATTATCTGTATTCTGGGTGGCAATGTGTCAAAATAAAAATTCTATTTTTGTAGAAAAAGGTGAGACTGGATACCAAGGGATGACCTGAAGTTCTTACTATATTCTCTAATGTCATAAACAACTAAGTGGTAGGGATGGAATCAAATCTTACCTGTCTCTTTTAAAGCCCATGTGTCTGAAGGTACCTCCTAAGTTCCTAGGTTTTTCATGGTGAGATGTTTAATTTGGGAAGAGAGGTCAAGGTGCTTAGTAGACACTCACGATCTTAGCTAAATATACTTAGTAACTCATGAGGCTGCTTTCTTTGAACAAAGGCTTTAGGCAGCTCATGAACTTGAAAGGGACAGAGCAGGGGTGGGACTGAAAGCCCCCAAGTTCCTATGCAGGTCAGAGAAGGAGATTCATCATGGCTTATATCTTTCTCTTGTTACTAATCTGATTTGGGGCTAGAGACTAAATAATGGATATATATTTTTCATGTTCCATTATGATTTGTGGTGAATTACATAACTATTGGTTTTCTCCCTTTTTTTTTTTCTTCTTTTTTTTTTTTTAAATGGAGTCTCGCTCTGCTGCCAGGCTGGAGTGCAGTGGTGTGATCTCTGCTCACTGTAACCTCCACCTCCCGGATTCAAGCTATCCTTCCTCAGCCTCCAGAGTAGCTGGGACTACAGGCGTGCACCACCATGCCCAGCTAATTTTTGTATTTTTAACAGAGACTGGTTTTCACCATGTTGGCCAGGATGGTCTCAATCTCTTGACCTCGTGATTTGCCCACCTTGGCCTCACAAAATGCTGGGATTATAGGCATGAGCCACCGCGCCCATCCTGGTTTTCTAATTATTAGTAGTAAATGCAATCGTACTGCTCAATTTCATGCCAAACAAACTGTTCTGCATAGAGACAAAAAATGTAATTTTTTATAACTGGAAACATTTATTATTAAGTCTCACAACAAGAAAGAAAATTCCAAATTTAGCTTTATAGAACTTGTAGAAGGTGTTTTAAAGACTAGTTTTTTTGAAACTAGTCTTTAATAACAATTATTCCTCTTTAAGTAAAACTGCAAATTTTAACATGGTGTTCACCTTATCCTGTTACATGTCCAATTGCCTGGTACTTTCTTTTGTTTCTCTGTTCCTTTCCATTTTAAGGTGATTTTTAACCTCCAGATTAAGAAAGTTGGCTTGGAAATAAGACTCACTATTTCCTAGCTGTATCTTTAAGTAAGTCACTAAGTCTAAAAGCCTCCTATTGTTTACTTTTAACCGAAATGAATATAGTACACACTTCTTAGTGCTATTGTAAGAATTAAACAAGAATATACTTTGTAAAGCGATTGTACAAGTTATCAATTATTTTTAATTACGATTTTTTTCTGATGCTCTTTCATCTGCTTTTATACCCCTCCCCTATCTACGAAAGAGTGATTTTCTAACCGTAGATTTCTCCTACAAAGGATCCTCTCACTGTCTAGCAAACCAGAACGCTTACTGCCCGGCTTGGTGATAGTATGTGCTGATTAGGATGCATCATTCTGCTCCATCAGTCTTTTTGCACTGTGTGGCAAGAACAAAGACTTTGACATCACCAGGACCTGGGTTTGATATCTGGCCCTATATCTTATCAGTCGTGTCACCTCAGGTGTGTTCTTGTACATTCTGAGTTATTTTTTTTTTAACCTTCATCTTTTAAACAAGAATGATAATTGCATCTAATTTTCAACGTCATAGGGAAAATTAAAGATAATGAATATTGGCCGGGCGCGGTGGCTCAAGCCTGTAATCCCAGCACTTTGGGAGGCCGAGGCGGGTGGATCACAAGGTCAGGAGATCGAGACTATCCTGGCTAACATGGTGAAACCCCGTCTCTACTAAAAATACAAAAAACTAGCCGGGCGCGGTAGCGGGCGCCTGTAGTCCCAGCTACTTGGGAGGCTGAGGCGGGAGAATGGCGTGAACCCGGGGGGCGGAGCTTGCAGTGAGCTGAGATCTGGCCACTGCACTCCAGCCTGGGAGACACAGTGAGACTCCGTCTCAAAAAAAAAAAAAAAAAAAAAAAAAAAAAAAAAAAAAGATAATGAATATTATTTCATGTTACTGGTACCTAGTTGTAAATATTGCACAAATATAAAGTCAGATAATATGGCAATAGGTTGCCATAGAAGAATATTCCAAATTAGAATCCATCCAGGCTAAAGAGAAAGTCTCAGCTTCTCTTGCAAATACTACGGAAATTTGGCATTCATTGGAACTGTCAGCAAGGCTAACAGGAGAGAAACATGTTTTCAGCTTGTTCTTGAAGCTTCCTAGATCCCTGCTTATTTGACTTTACCATTCTTTTCTCTAGAGACTGGGAAGACATTAATCCTGCCTGCAGAAATCCCTTTTTAGTCTACATGTCATAAAATGTGTGAGATTATCTATGATTGGATATACATAGAGACTATGTGTTGTAAAGGAGTGAGTATTGGACTGGGAATTAGTGTATTTGGATTTCTGTTAACAGCAAACTGTAACATTAGATAGGGCCATTATCTCTCTGAGTCTCCATTTCTTTGTGTTGAAACGGAAAGGCAGAATCAAGATTTCTTTAGCATTCAAAATTCTAAAGGCATTCAAATAAAATAGTGATATTTAGTTAAGTAATTAAGATTTTTAGTTCATGAAAATTATTTCCTAAATCATTGTGTTTTCTTGTGCAGACACTTATTCTACAATGTTTGTTGAGAGGTCATAGATAGGTTGCAGGGCTTACCAGACTGTTCTTTAACTGGTACTGACAGATTTCATTTCTACATGGGCAACTTCTTTGACTAACTCCCTTGCAGTCCAGACTTTAACTTTTTATAAGGCATCACAAAACACTACAAAAAACCTTACAGAAATATGCATCACTATTTACCAAACCCAAACCTAAATACTTCAACTTGGTTAACATTTATTTTCCTCTTTTCTCATCCATTCATTCATTTGTTCATACATTCACTCACTTTCAAAAAAATCTATTGGATGGCTACCTTGTAATTATGTTCAAGGTGCTCTGTGAGCACTGACATTTCTGTCTTTGTGGGGTTTATAGGCCAGCAAAGAGCAGATAAGGCATGAATATAATTATCTGATTAAATCTCCAGTGCTCCAGAGGAGGTGCAACTTAACAGTCAGTGAGTCAGATCTGGCATAAAATCAAGAGTGGAGTGTGTGATCTTGGGCAAATTTATGTCACCTTTCTGAGTCTGAGTGTCTTAATCTGTTAAACAGAAAGGAATCATAGAACTTTTCTCACTGGTTGTTGTGAGGATTAAATTAAATAATGTAGAAAAAAGGTTGTTACAGTCCCCAGAACACAGTATTTGCTCAATAAATAGCACTTATCAGTATACTCTAGTATATTGTAAACTTGATGAAACACTCATTTGAATTTTGTGCAGAATAAGATGAATGCATGAAAGCCACAGAGTGAGTTAATGAGATAATAGATTTTTTTACTTATTACATGTACAGGCACTTTAATTAAATATATGTAGTAGCCACTTAAATACTTATTCTGCATTTGACTGAATTTTTCATACAAACTGACAAGCTGACTTGAAATTTAATAGAGAAATATACAAGACTTGGAGTGGTCAAAACAACTCCAAAAAAGAGCAAGCTTGGAGGGCTATTCAGATTTATTGTAGAGCTACAGTAATCAAAACAATGCAGTGTTGGCATCAAAAGAGACAAAACGATCAATGGAAAACAATACTGAATCTATAAATAGACCCACACATATATGGACAACTCATTTTTGACAAAGACTTAGGTAAAAAGGCAATTCACTGGAGGAAGGATAGTTTTTTCAACTGATGGTGCTGGAACAATTGGATATTCATGTCCAAAAACATAAACTTATTATAAATAATCATAGACATAAGCAGAAAATCTAAAACATAAATGTTTTAAGAGAAAATATAAAATCTTTGTGATCTTGTGTTAAGCAAGAATTTCTTAGATTTGATACCAATGCACAATCACTAAAAAAACAAAAGAGTAACTTAAACTTCATCAAAATTAAAAATTTATACTCTTTAAAGTATATAAGTTAGAAAATTAAAAGACAAGCAAAGACTGGTATAAAATGTTTGCACATCATTCATCTGACAAAGGAATGGTACCCAGACTATATATTTTTAAAACCTCTCAAAACTCAGTAATAAGATATGAAAAACCAAATTTTAAAATGTACACAGATTTAAAGTTGTTGTACCAAAGAAATTAAAAGAGTGGCAAATACGTGCATATAAAATTTTTTAACATTTTTAGTCATTAGGGAAATTAAAACCACTACATACCTATTAGAAAGGCTAAAATAAAAAAATTTAAAATAATCTAAGTGTTGGTAAAAATGTGAAGAAAATGGAATTCTCATACACTGCTGGTGAGAATGTAAAATGGTGGAACTACTTTAGAAAAACAGTTTGGCAATTTCATAAAAAGTTAAACATTACTTACCATATGGCCCAGCCATTTTACTCTTAGGTATATACCCAAGAGAAATAAAAGCCTATATTTTTACAAAGGCTTGCACACAAATGTTCATAGTGGTTTTATTTGTAATCAGCCAAACTGGAAACAATCTAAAGATCCATCATCAAGTGAATACACAAATGAATATGGTATACCCGTAAAGTAGAATACCACTCAGCAGTTAAAAGGAATGAACTGTTGATACATTGCAAGATTCATCCCGCAGACCCTGACCCAGCAACAGATGAATAATGTACACTGACACAGATATTCTGCCTGTCAGTTTGGCTAAGGGTCTGGGCACCTCACAGACACCAAAGAAGGTGCTATAAAGAGTAGCAGCGTGGCCCTGTTTAGCCAGAGAAGATTGCGTTTATTCAGTATAGATTAAGTGACAAAGGTCTTGAGTAAACACCACTAGAGGGTAATTGACCTGGTTGCCGACCCCCCCTCCCCCTCCTCCCCTCCCCCACCGGCCCCGAGTAGAGTGAAATTATGCACCTGCCTCAAAGGTTGGTCTTAGGACCACATGACTAAACAAGCTATTAGTCTACATTCCTTTGTATCTGCACCCTTAGCTATTAAGTTGATTCAGCTGCCTTCAGCTAAACACTTTATGCAAACCTCCAGGCCTTCCAAGAGGGTTTGTGTTTATTTCCTATAATTTTACAGTTTCTCCCACCATCTTGACTGAACACCCACAATATATAAAACATTATGAATGACCCTCAAAATAATTAGGCTGAGTGAAACAAGCCAGACAAAAAAATAGTACAGTCTATATGATTCCATTTGTATAATTCTAACAAATGCAAACAAAATGATAATAACCAAAAGCAAACAATATTTTACTGGGGCTTGGGGTGGATCTGAGATAGGGCAGAAAAGAGGAGTTACAAAGGAACTCAAGGAGTTTCTTGGTGATGATGGATATGCATATTATCTGAATTGTGGTGATAGTTTCACAGGGATATACACGTGTTAAAACTTATAAAATCATTGGCTTCCAAAATGTGTATGTTTATTTTACTTCAACAAAACTTTTTAAAAAGTTCTTTCTATTTCCAGTGTGAAAAGAAAATAAATCTTAGGACCCCAGACTCACAGAGCCGAAGTGTCAGAGACTTTTAAACAAGAGCAACTCTACCTTGTTTAGAGGTTGGGTAAAATAGGGCTGAGACCTACTGAGCTGCGTTCCCAGGAGGTTAGGCATTCTAAGTCACAGGATGAAATAGCAGGTCAGCACAAGATACAGGTCATAAAGACCTTGCTGATAAAACAGGCTGCAGAAAAGAAGCTGGCTAAAACCCAAAACCAAGATGGCCACAAGAGTAACCTCTGGTTGTCCTCACTGTTCATCATATGCTAATTATAATGCATTAGCATGCTAAAAGACACTCCCACCAGCACCTTGACAGTTTACAAACGCCATGGCAATGTCAGGAATTTACCCTATATGGTTTAAAAAGGGGAGAAACCCCCAGTTCCAGGAATTGCTCACCCCCTTCCCAGAAAGCTCATGAATAATCCACCCCTTATTTGGCATATAATCAAGAAATAACCATAAAAATGGCAACCAGCAACCCTTGGGGCTGCTCTATCTGTGGAGTAACCATTCTTTTATTCATTTACTTTCATGATAAACTTGCTTTCACTTTAGTCTCTGGACTTGCCTCAAATTCTTTCTTGTGGGAGATCCAAGAACCCTGTCTTGGGGCTGGATCGGGACCGCTTTCCAGTAACAAAAGGGAAAAGGCAAGCTGGGAACTGGGTCATGCAAACCTGCCTCCCATTTTGCTTCCTAAATAAGATGGCTGCAAAGATGAAAAACTACGTACCTCCCTCATGTTTTGCCCAAAAGGAAATTCCTTGTGGGCCCCAAGATCTTTACCCTAAAGCATTTCTGTTAAAGTTCACCATGGCAAGGTAAATTGATAGCTTATCTTCACAGAACTCAAAGTTGTCCCTCTGCCTACCTGAGCCAAATGCATATCTGATTGTTTCTTCTGGCCTATTGTCTAGTTATCTTGTGTAAAAATGCAGATTCACTGAGCCAGATAAAGGCATGAATGACTATTTTCCCCTGCTCCCTTCTCACATGAAAATTGTGTATTTCTCAGTATTACACCCTTTTCCCTTTAAGTACTGAAGCCCTCAAAATCATCTTTGGAGAAACGCGTAGACCTGTCTCCTGGGCATGTAACCTTAACTTTGGCAAAGAAACCTCCTAAAATGATTGAGACTTGCCTTGGTATTTTCCTTGACTGACACCAGGTGGATGAGGTTTTTATCCTGATAAATAGATACTAAAAGCTATCGAACACTTTTTGCTAAGTTTTTTGAGATGATCATATGCTTTATCTCCTTCATTTTGTTTACGTGATGAATGACAAAAAAAGTCCCTTTTTGAACTGATTGTTTTTATTATTGAATTTTATCTCATTTAGTAGGTGATATGTACTTTCTTACAATCTTTTAGTGGTTATCTTACATATTACACATTTTCTCAATTTATTGATGTCTAATGCAAATCAGGACTTTCATCTTTTTCTGCAAAATGCAAGAACTTATAAGCTCTGTTTTACCTTTGTTCTCCTTTCCAACCTATATGCTTTGGTTTCAAGTATTTTCATTCTCTATGAGTAAAGCTCAGAGGCATTACGCATATTTTGGCCAATAAGCAGATTTGTCCATATATTTAATATTCCTTTCTTTTAGTATTTCCTTTAGTGAAGAAGTAACATTGACAGTTCTCTTAGTTTTCACTTGTGTGAACATGTCTGATATGCTTTGTCTGTGTCCCCACCCAAAGTCTCATCTTGAATTGTAATCCCCATAAATCCCACGTGTAAAGGGAGAAACTAGGCAGAGGTAGCTGAATCATGGGGGCAGTTTCCCCCATACTGTTCTTATAATAGTGAGTGAGTTCTCACAAGATCTGATGGTTTTAGAAGTGTTTGGTAGTTCTTCCTGCATTTATTTACCCCCACTGTTGCCTTGGGAAGAAGGTGCCTTGTTTCCCCTTTGCCATCTGCCCTGATTGTAAGTTTCCTGAGACCTCCCCAGCCATGCAGAACTGCCTTTCCTTTCTAAATTACCTAGTCTCAGGCAGTTCTTTATAGCAGTGTGAGAATGGACTAATGCATGTCTTTATTTCATTTTCATTTTACTTGTTATGTAATTCTTTCTCTGCAATTTTTTTTCAGAAATTTGAAGACACATTTTTTTTTTCCATTGAGGAGTCAGATTTTATATTATTGTTACTTTTTGAAAGTATTTTGTCATTTTTCTCTAGCTACTTTTAATAATTTATCTTTATCTTTGGGTTTTAGCAATTTTACCGTGCTGTGTGTAGGTGTAATTTTCTTCTTATTTATTCTACTTACAATTTATATTGCTTCATGCATCTGTGGTTTAATATTTCCCATTTGTTTTGGAAAATTCTTAGCCATTGTCATTTCAAATATTGCTTTTGTATATTCTCTCTCTCCTTTCTTTTGGGATTTTAATTATACGCAATCAATATTTTCTCTCTGTATTTCGTCTATTTTGCATAATTTCTCCTATATTTCCCATCTTCTTCTGTCTCTTATTTCATTCAGGATATTTTCTTCTGAGCTAACTTCCAGTTGATTAATTCTCTAATCTGTTGTATCAGATTTGCTATTAAACCAATCTATTAATTTTTACAATTTCAATTAGTTTTTGTTTGTTTAAGAGTTTACCTTTGACTCTTTAAAAAATAATTTCTGGTTATCTCCCAACATTTTCAATATTTTCTTGAACACATTGAGCATAGTTAAATTTTATATGATACCTTTGCTCTCTAGAGCTCAGTGGATTTGTTTTTATCACCCATTGTTCTTGCTTATCAATCATATTGCTGTACCTCTCCATGCATTTAGATATTTTCTGGGCCAGTAGGTGAAAACATAAAAAGGTATCAATTTTTAAAATTTGTAAAAATTAAATATATTATATTGAGTAATTAGTGGCTAAAGTTACAGTATCTTCTTCTAAAAAATATTAGTATTTGTTTCTGTCATATCGTAGGGATACTAGTCCCAGGTGCCCTTACTGAAGTTCGAAGGTATAAGGTGATTTGAAGACCTCAAGAAGTCAGGTTACTTCTAATTTACTCCTTACTCCTAGGGCCTTGCCCTTCACATTACCAATCCAAAGGTGGTGATTTCACCAGGATCCTCATGGAAGTTTCTAAACTTCAAATCTGCGTCTGTCTAGTTTCTGAGTCTTTCAGCTACTTATTTCTAATTGGCAGACATTCCTAAAGTACAGTTGTCCTAACTGCTAGCTTTGTCTCTTTTAGTTACCTTTTGCTTCTTATGATGGTTAATTTCATGTATAAACTTGACTGGGCCATGAGGCACCCAGACATTTGGTCAAAAAATTTGTAATCCCCATGTGTTAGGGAAGGGACCAGATGGGAAATGATTGGATTATGGGGGTGGTTTTCCCCATGCTGTTCTCATGATAGCGAGTGAGTTCTCACAAGATCTGATGGTTTTATTAGTGATAGTTTTTCCTGCATTCCTAAACACTCTCTCTTTCATCTGCTGCCATGTAAGATGTGCCTGCTTCCCCTTCCTCCATGATTATAAGTTTCCTGATGCTTCCCAGCCATGTGGAACTGTGAGTCAATTAAACCTCCCTCCTTTTGAAATTACCCAGTCTTGGGAAGTTCTTTATACAGTGTAAAAATGGACTAATACAATCAGCTCTCCAGGGTCTTCATCCTGTTGACTGAAGGATTTGGGACTTGTCAGCCTCCATAATAGTATAGCCAATTTCTTAAATACATGTCTGTATTTATGTCTCCTATTGGTTCTGTTTCTCTGAAGAGCCCTGACTCATAAGCTTCTAGTTTGTGGCCTTATAATTGATTATTGTTTTGCTAGCTCTCAGATAGTTTGAAAAAGATGATTTTAATAATTTGTCCAGTTTTTAAAGTTGCTCTTTCTCTTGGGTGTTTCGTCTCAACTACTAGGCCATCTTACCAGAGATAGAAGTTTTAATTCATTCTATTTTTTTTTCTTAGACATCTGAGTCTCAGTTCTTCAAACTTTTCCTCCTATAAAAGATTTTACTTCCTAGAAGATTTTTAAGATACACTGTGGGAAATGTGAGAGACTAAATGTAGGAGACACTCTTGGTTTTCTACCCAACAAATATATTCTTTTTCTTGCCAACAAGACCTCAATTTTATTATTGCAGCATTGTACTCACCCCAAGGGGATGAGATCTTGATTAACGTAAGTCAAATAGAACAATCCTATTTCCTTTTACAGATAATCCAGATTTAGTCAATAGGATACATGAAGAAGTCTTCTGGGAAACTGAAATTATCCCTCCTTCTTTACTACCACCATCAAAATACAGAGCCATGTGAGCTTATACCCTTTATGCTCTGATCCACTTTCTTCCTTTTTGAGATACTGTTTTGTGAGGTTGGGGTACAAGAGTTGCTGAAGCTAGCTTGTAATAAGGAGGTGAGAAATCAGCAACACATGAATGTCAATAGAGCAGAAAAGCCACTTAAACCAAGGTTCTTGTTGACATTGTGAATCGGCTGTACCAACCCTTAAATCCCCCTAACCCTGGATTTCTTGATTTTTAAGATTATGAATCCTTATTACTGTCACTTTTAATCAGCAATTCTGTTACTTGCAGCAAAACATATTGCAATGGATAACAGTAAACTTCAAATTTCAATCTGAATGTTTCTGAGGTACACATATTACTTCTCCGTCTGGGCCAATCACCCACATTCTGTGCAGACATCCTATGGCAGAGCTCTGAAGGTTTCTATTCTCAAGAAACAAGTCTATCTTTGTTCCTTCAGCACTTACTGAACTTTCCTTTCTCTTCTGTCCATTCTCTCTCTGTCTTCAATTCTAAAACTGTCAACTTAGTTCTCTCCTGGGTTGAGTACCATTATACTTCTGTCAAACTCTGGGCAAATGTCTCCCTTGTATGTCAGGGAGGTTTTATTCCCCCCACTCCAGATGAATACACTGTCCCTCTTCAAATATTTCAGAGGCATCCGATCTTTTGACTGAAACAGAGCTTCACTGTAGTAACTAGCCACACTGACCTCCTTTAACCTTGAGACCCGAGAGAGGAAAGGATTCTGCATGTAGGAACGATTTCCAGTGTTATTCCTGCTGCTTCTATGTGAGAAATACTGAAGATATGTATAAAAATGCTTAAGACTGCATAACAGAGTGGAATTAGGTGTATGTTCACTCTTTTGTTTACATATACTAGGCAGGGCTTTGCTTTCGCTTAAAAAAAGACAGTAAAGCTGCCTTTTATTCTGAGTTTTTTCAGCTAGTGGGGTATGAGAGCTGGTGCTGAAGGGAGCACAGCTGTAGGGTTGTGATTCTTTCACTTTCAGAGTGAGAAACCTTCATTCCCTGAATGAGCTTTGTACATTGATTTTTAAACAGTACATGAGGACTCCGCAGTTGACCCTGTAAAGAAGCCTGGGGGAGAATTCAAGATGTGGACAGTGACTGCTGGCACCAGTCCAGATACAAGAGGGGCAATTTACTTCAATATGTTTGGGGAATGTTCCTCAAATTATCTTGTTAAAAATCTGTCATTCTCCCTCTTGGGCTGACAGTTGATAAAGAGTTTAATGAATATGCATTTTGATAGACAGACAACCTCTTCTTCATTTGCTGGATTTGTCCTTCATCAGATGAAGTCTGGACAAAGGACCCTTGTCATCATTCTGTGTCTATCTGGCCGGAGAAGCAATCTGAATTAATGTTCCAGCTGACCCATCTACAGAGGCCATGGGCCAGACTCTGTAGATAGGAGAGGAGGATGCTGGCTATTAGCATTTAGAGTTTCCTGATACACACTTCTGGGCTGCAGGGCTGGCCTTAGGCAGCTTTGTTAAGTAGATAACTTGTTATCCTCAACACATGTATGGGGTACCCAGTTAAAATTCTGAGGCAGAACTCCTGATCTGTCCCTAAATCTGCTCGTCTGTCAGTGTTCTACTTTCACTTAGTGCCTACTTCAGTCTTCTAGTAGCTCAGGCTAAACACTTTACTATGGTCCTTGACTCCACTCTTTCTCTCCCACACCACATCTAACCTACCAGAAAATTCTATTGTCTCTATGTTCAAATGTATTCAGAATGTGACTGTTATTACTGTGGTCTGAGCAATCATGTCTTCCTTGATTAGTTTAAAGTCATCCTGAATTATCTTCCTGTATCCACCCTTGCCCTAGTTCAAACTATTCCCAGAGCAACAGATTTGCACTTAAAAATACAAGTCGCCACCGGTTGCTCCTTTGTTCAATCCTCCAGTTACCTCTCCAAGCTCATCTCTTACCATCCTCCTCGCTCGCTCTGCCTCAGCACAGTAGCCTTTTTACTGTTCCTTCAACCATCCCAAAGTTCTGTCTTCCCAGGATATTTGCATGTGTTCTCTTTGCCTGGAATGCTATTCTCATAGATATCACCAGATATCACCACCCCCTTGATCTTTTCTTTTATGTCACCTTCCAGTTGATGCCTTTCATGACCTGTTATCTAAAATTTACTTCCCTCAGTATCATCCTCCTTTTCTGCTTAATTTTTCCCCAGAACACTTATCATCTTATAATGTTTTACAAATTTATTGTTTCTTGCTGTGTTCTTCCAGTAGAATATATGGTCGATGAGGTGGTTTTGATATAGATAAGAGACAGGGAAATACTTGGTATAAGAGGGTGGTTCCCTGGCAAAGGCCCCAACCTCAAGCCTGGAAACCTGTGGCCCTAAATGGGAACAGGCATTTCTGTTTTTGTGCCCAAAAGTTGCATTTTGGCCTGCCACACAACCCTATCCTGTACCCATATAAATACCAAACCCCAGGCTACATGAGTAGATGAACAGAAGAGCAGAAAAGCAGCAGAATGGCATGGCAGAGAAGGAGAGAAGAGGCTGGGGATGGTCGGAGAGGAGACCGGCCACTGGATGGCAAAACTCCAGGGGAAGAGTATCTTCCCACTCCATCCCCTTTCTAGTTCCCGATCCATCCTGCTGAGAGCCACCTCCACCCCTCAATAAAACCCCCGCATTCATCCTTCAAGTCTGCATACAACCTGATTCTTCCTGGACTCCGGACAAGAACCCAGGTACCAAGAAGGCACTGAGCTGGTTAACATTTAAGCCGTCTGCAGGTGGCAGAGCTAAAAGAGCACTGTAGCATTCCCACTGGGGCTTAGGGAGTCACAGGCACCCACCCCTAGACTCAACCTGGCTCTTGCACTTGCCTGTCTGCATGCTCCCCCTCCTGTAAGGGGTTTGAGCATGCACGGTGGTGGAACAGACAAGCCACACCTCTGTTGCACTTCCTGCCAGTGGGGTCGGGGAACTCTCCAGTTTCAGTTTCATCTGTTTTATTCACTGAGTTATCATCTGCATCTACAATAGTGTGTGGCACATACATCAGATCTGTTCTGATGTTCTTAAGCAGGGGTCAATATACAATGACCCATGGGCCAGCCTCCTGTTTTTGTAACTAAAGGTGTATTGGAATATAGCCACACTCATTACTTTACAATTGTTTATGGCTTCTTTTGAGATACAATGGCAGAAACTGTGTAGTCTACAGGCATAAAGCATTTGCCATTTGGCCTTTAATAAAATGTTTGCCAAATCCTGTTCTTAAAGATTTTACAATGTAGTTAGAGCAAGAGGACTAGTAACTTTTGGAAAACAGTTCTCCACGGGTATCAAATTTCTGCATATCTCTTGAGCAGAGGCACTGATTGTCTTTTTTCAGACATATCTTTTTAAGGAAGTTTGTATGGCCAACAGCCTTGGAAGAGAAAGATAATATGTCCCTCCAAAGGAAAGGGCAAGGATGCTTACTGACCATTATAAAACCTTCGGGTTCCTTAGGCTCAGGGTTTCTCTCGTGTCATGTAACCCACTGCATGTGCAGGTCTCACATGACCTTGTGCATCATCTTATAGGAACTAGGGCTTTGGGAACCAGTATAAGAAAATGCTGATGTTCTGGTTACTGCTTTTGTGGTGATGGAATAGAATACTTTGTCTCTAACCTGTGAATCTCTTGCCTTTTGCCATTATTTGTGAAACTGTGGCAGGCTAACTTCCTGGCTTACAACCTGGGTAAAATATTTGACTCTTGACCATTCTTGACAGTGCCTAAAAAATATAGGGAAAATGCAAACTAATGGATGTTCAACCCTCAGGTTTGACTGGGGAGGAAAGACTTGATAAAGGGGGTTTTATAGGAGACAAAGGAGTGCAGAAGACAAAGCAAGTTAAAAGAAAGCAGGCAAATTGATAGAACATGTTCCCTGAGGATATAGGAGGAAAGAGGCCCAAGAATATATATAAGAGAATAGCTGTAGTTACAAAACAGGGCCATTTATTCCACCGTCAATGGAGGCTTGAAGAGAAAAAGATGAGTGAGGTTGGGCATGGCAGCACCCCCGTGTAATCCCAGCACTTTGGGAGGCTGAGGTGGGTGGGTCACCAGAGGTCGGGAGTTCAAGACCAGCCTGACCAACATAGAGAAACCCTGCCTCTACTAAAAATACAAAATTATCTGGGCATGGTGGCGCATGCCTGTAATCCCAGCTATTCAGGAGGCTGAGGCAGGAGAATCACCTGAACCCAGGAGGCAGAGGTTGCAGTGAGCCAAGATCTCATCACTGCACTGCGGCCTGGGCAACAAGAGTGAAACTCCATCTTTAAAAAAAAAAAAAAAATGAATGGGTGGACCAGATACTAAAGGGAAGATTAAGACTTAAGTAAGCAGGCAGGAAAAGAGGATATTTCAGGGAAAGAACTAAGAAAGATGGAGACAGGAATGATTCCAAGTTATTTGGGGCTTTGAATGACACACTAAAACCTGTGAAGTTTATTTTATAGGTGACGTAGAATTGCCAGAGACTTGAAAATAGAATACAAAGCAAAATGATATTTTAGAAAGATTAGTCTAGCCAATGTGCGAGATGGTTTGAGGTGAGCAGAGTCTAGAATGGATAGATTAGGTAGGAGACATTTTAAAAATATATAGTATACAGCCAAGTATTTTTGGCAGGTTAAAATCATAAAGAATACAAAATAAACACATGAAAAACTGTGTATCCACAACCCACCTGAAGAAATAAATCATTATAGATACAGTTGAAATACTCTGTGTTCCCCTCTCTAGGCATAGTGTCCTTCTTTCCCCCCACTGCTTGTCCCCTGCTGAGTAACTATTATCACAATTGTGGTATTTATGAATTACACACTTTTCAAAAATACTTTTACAGTCTGGATGCAGTGGCTTATGCCTGTAGTCTGCACACTTTAGAAGACTGAGACAGGAGGACTGCTTGAGCCCAAAAGTTTGAGACCAGCCTGGGCAACATAGTGAGACCTCCTCTCTACAAAAAATACAAAACGTAGCCAGGTATGGTGGCACGCACCTGTAGTCCTAGCTACTTGGGAGGCTGAGATGGGAGGATCACCTGAGCCTGGGGAGGTGGAGGCTGCAGTGAGCTGTGATCATGCCATTGTATTCCAGCTTGAGAAAGAGTGAGATCATATCTCAAAAAAAAAATCAAAAATAAAAAAAATAAATAAATAAAAACTTTTTACTAAATTGTTTTACTAAACAATGATATTATCATTTGCATGTTTAAAAATATTTGTCAAAAGAATATTGTGTTAAATATAGTAATGCTGCTGGGGTTTTTGGCAAGTTTTTTCTTTTATTATTATACTTCAAGTTACAGGGTACATGTGCACAACCTGCAGGTTTGTTACATATGTATACATGTGCCATGTCGTCTTGCTGTACCAATCAACTCATCATCTATATTAGTTATTTCTCCTAATGCTATGCCTCCCCCAGTTCCTGACCCCCAACCAGGCCCTGGTGTATGACGTTCCCCACTCTGTGGGCAAATGTTCTCATTGTGCAATTCCCACCTATGAGTGAGGACATGCAGTGTTTGGTTTTCTGTCCTTGTGATAGTTTGCTGAGAATGATGGTTTCCAGTTTCATCCATGTCCCTGCAAAGGACATAAACTCATCCTTATTTATGGCTGCATAGTATTCCATGGTGTTTATGTGCCACATTTTCTTTATCCATTCTATCATTGATGGACATTTGGGTTGGTTCCAAGTCTTTGCTATTGTGAATAGTGCCTCAATAATAATACGTGTGCATGTGTCCTTATAGTAGCATGATTTATAATCCTTTGGGTATATACCCAGTAATGGGATCACTGGATCAAATGGCATTTCTACTTCTAGATGCTTAAGGAATTACCACACTGTCTTCTGCAATGGTTGAATTAACTTACACTCCCACCAACAGTGTAAAAGCATTCCTATTTCTCCACATCCTCTCTAGCATTTTCCGTTTCCTGACTTTTTAATGATTGCCATCCTAACTGGTGTGAGATGGTATCTCACTGTGGTTTTGATTTGCATTTCTCTGATGACCAGTGATGATGAGCATTTTTTCACATGTCTGTTGGCTGCATAAGTGTCTTCTTTTGTAAATTGTCTGTTCATATCCTTTGCCCACTTTTTGATGGGGTTGTTTGTTTTTTTCTTGTAAATGTGTTTAAAGTTATTTGTAGATTCTGGATATTACCCCTTTTCTCTTGTAAATTTGTTTAAGTTCTTTGTAGATTCTAGATATCAGTCAGATGGGTAGACTGCAAAAATTTTCTCCCATTCTGTAGGCTGCCTGTTCACTCTGATGGTAGTTTCTTTTGCCTTGCAGAAGCTCTTTAGTTTAATTAGATCCCATTTGTCTATTTTGGCTTTTGTTGCCATTGATTTTGGTATTTTAGTCATGAAGCCCTTGCCCATGCCTATGTCCTGAATGGTATTACCTAGGTTATCTTCTAGGGTTTTTATGGTTTTTGGTCCAACATTTATGTCTTTAATCCATCTTGAATTAATTTTTGTATAAGGTGTAAGGAAGGGATCCAGTTTCAGCTTTCTACATATGGCTAGCCAGTTTTCCCAACACCATTTAGCAAATAGGGAGTCCTTTTCCCATTTCTTGTTTTTATCTGGTTTGTCAAAGATCAGATTGTTGTAGATGTGTGGTATTATTTCTGAGGCCTCTGTTCTGTTCCATTGGTCTATATCTCTGTTATGGTACCAGTACCATGCTGTTTTGGTTACTGTAGTCTTGTAATATAGTTTGAAGTCAGGTGGCATGATGCCACCAGCTTTGTTCTTTTGGCTTAGGACTGTCTTGGCTATATGAGCTCTTTTTTGGTTCCATATGAACTTTGAATTAGTTTTTTCCAATTCTGTGAAGAAAGTCATTGGTAGCTTGATGGGGATGGCATTAAATCTATAAATTACCTTGGACAATATGGCCATTTTCACAGTATTGATTCTTCCTATCCATGAGCATGGAATGTTCTTCCATTTGTTTGTGTCCTCTTTTATTTCATTGAGCAGTGGTTTGTAGTTCTCCTTGAAGAGGTCCTTCACATCCCTTGTAAGTTGAATTCCTAGGTATTTATTCTCTTGGTAGCTATTGTGAATGGAAGTTCATTCATGATTTGGGTCTCTGTCTGTTATTTGTGTATAGGAATGCTTGTGATTTTTGCACGTTGATTTTGTATCCTGAGACTTTGCTGAAGTTGCTTATCAGCTTAAGGAGATTTTGCGCTGAGACGATGGGGTTTTCTAAATAGACAATCATGTCATCTGCAAACAGGGACAATTTGACTTCCTCTTTTTCTAATTGAATACCCTTTATTTCCTTCTCTTGACTGATTTCCCTGGCCAGAACTTCCAACACTATGTGGAATAGGAGCGGTGAGAGAGGGCATCCTTGTCTTGTGTCAGTTTTTAAAGGAAATACTTCCAGTTTTTGCCCATTCAGTATGATATTGGCTGTGGATTTGTCATAAAGAGCTCTTATTATTTTGAGATACATTTCATCAATACCTAGTTTATTGTGAGTTTTTAGCATGAAGGGGTGTTGAATTTTGTTGAAATTTGCCTTTTCTGCACCTATTGAGATAATCATGTGGTTTTGTAGTTGGTTCTGTTTATGTGATAGATTATGTTTATTTATTTGCGTATGTTGAACCAGCCTAGCATCCCAGGGATGAAGATAACTTGATCGTAGTGAATAAGCTTTTTGATGTGCTGCTGGATTCGGTTTGCCAGTAGTTTACTGAAGATTTTTGCATCGATGTTCATCAGAGGTATGGTCCAAAATTCTCTTTTTTCATTGTGTCTCTGCCAGGCTTTGGTATCGGGATGATGTTGGCCTCATAAAACGAATTAGGGAGGATTCCCTCTTTTTCTATCTATTGGAATAGTTTCAGAAGGAATGGTACCAGCTCCTCTTTGTACCTCTGGTAGAACTCGGCTGTGAATCCATCTGGGCCTGGACTTTTTTTGGTAGGTAGGCTATTAATTGTTGCCTCAATTTCAGAGCCTGTTATCGGTATAATCAGAGATTCAACTTCTTCCTGGTTTAGTCTTGGGAGGGTGTATGTGTCCAGGAATTTATCCATTTCTTCTAGATTTTCTAGTTTATTTTCATAGAGGTGTTTATAGTATTGTCTGATGGTAGTTTGTGTTTCTGTGGGATCAGTGGTGATATCCCCTTTATCATTTTTTATTGTGTCTCTTTGATTCTTCTTTCTTTTCTTTTTTATTAGGCTTGCTAGCAATGTATCAATTTGTTGATCTTTTCAAAAAACTAGCTCCTGGATTCATTGGTTTTTTGAAAGGTTTTTTGTGTCTCTATCTCCTTTAGTTTGGCTCCGATCTTAGTTATTTCTTGCCTTCTGCTAGCTTTTGAATTTGTTTGCTCTTGCTTCTCTAGTTCCTTTAATTGGGATGTTAGGGTGTTGATTTTAGATCTTTCCAGCTTTCTCTTGTGGGCAGTTAGTGCTATAAATTTACCTCTACACACTGCTTTAAATGTGTCCCAGAGATTCTGATGTTGTGTCTTTGTTCTCATTGGTTTCAAAGGACATATTTATTTCCGCCTTCATGTCTTTATTTACCCAGTAGTCATTCAGGAGCAGGTTGTTCAGTTTCCATGTAGTTGTGTAGTTTTGAGTGAGTTTATGAGTCCTGAGTTCAAATTTGATTGCACTGTGGTCTGAGAGACAGTTTGTTGTGATTTCTCTTGTTTTACATTTGCTGAGGAGTGCTTTACTTCCAATTGCATAGTCAATTTTAGAATAAGTGCAATGTGGTGCTGAGAAGAATATATATTCTGATGATTTTGGGTGGAGAGTTCTGTAGATGTCTATTAGGTCTGCTAGGTGCAGAGTTGAGTTCAAGTCCTGGATATCCTTGTTAACCTTCTGTCTCGTTGATCTGTCTAATATTTACAGTGGGGTGTTAAAGTCTCCCATTATTAATATGTGGGAGTCTAATTCTCTTTGTAGGTCTCTAAGAACTTGCTTTATGAATCTGGGTGCTCCTGTATTGGGTGCATATATATTTAGGATAGTTAGTTTTTCTTTTTTCATTGATCCCTTTACCATTATGTAATGCCCTTCTTTGTCTTTTTTGATCTTGGTTGTTTTAAAGTGTGCTTTATCAGAGACTAGGATTGCAACCCCTACTTTTTTTTCCTTTCCGTTTGCTTAGTAAATATTCCTCCATGACTTATTTTGAGACTATGTGTGTCTCCGCACATGAGATGGGTTTCCTGAATACAGCGCATTGATGGGTCTTGACTCTATCCAATCTGTCAGTCTGTGTCTTTTAATTGGGGCATTTGGTCCATTTGCATTTAAAGTTAATATTGTTATGTGTGAATTTGATCCTGTCATTATGATGTTAGCTGGTTATTTTGCCCATTAATTGATGCAGTTTCTTCATAGCAATTGGCATTTGCAATTTGGCATGTTTTTACAGTGGCTGGTACTGCTTGTTCCTTTCCATGTTTAGTGCTTCCTTCAGGAGCTCTTGTAAGGCAGGCCTGGTGGTGAGAAAATCTCTCAGCTTTTGCTTGTCTGTAAAGGATTTTATTTCTCCTTCACTTACAAAGCTTAGTTTGGCTGGATATGAGATTCTGGGTTGAAAATTATTTTCTTTAAGAATGTTGAATATTGGCCCCCACTCTCTTCTGGCTTGCAGGGTTTCTGCCAAGAGATCCGCTGTTAGTCTGATGGGCTTCCCTTTGTGGGTAGCCTGACCTTTCTCTCTGGCTGCCCTTAACATTTTTTCCTTCATTTCAACCTTGATGAATCTGACAATTATGTCTTGGGGTAGCTCTTCTCAAGAGGTATCTTTGTGGTGGTCTCTGTATTTCCTGAATTTGAATGTTGGCATGCCTTGCTAGGTTGGGGAAGTCCTCCTGTATAATATCCTGAAGAGTGTTTTCCAACTTGGTTCCATTCTCCCTGTCACTTTCAGGTACACCAATCAAACGTAGTTTTGACTTTCTCCCATGGTTCCATATTTCTTGGAGGCTTTGTTCATTTCTTTTTACTCTTTTTTCTCTAAACTTGTCTTCTTACTTTATTTCATTAATATGATCTTCGATCATTGATACCCTTCTTCCACGTGATCGAATTGGCTACTGAAGCTTGTGCATGCATCACAAAGTTCTCATGTCATGGTTTTCAGCTCCATCAG
Source organism: Theropithecus gelada (assembly GCF_003255815.1). Taxonomy (NCBI): domain Eukaryota; kingdom Metazoa; phylum Chordata; class Mammalia; order Primates; family Cercopithecidae; genus Theropithecus; species Theropithecus gelada. The sequence continues at coordinate 38,444,112 of NC_037669.1, read as the reverse complement.
GCCATTTAAGGTTTTCTCTACACTGTTTATTCTAGCTAGCCATTCATCTAACCTTTTTTCAAGGGTTTTAGCTTCCCTGTGATAGGTTAGAACATGCTCCTTTAGCTTGAAGAAGTTTGTTATTATCGACCTTCTGAAGCCTACTTCTGTCAATTCATCAAAGTCATTCTCCATTCAGCTTTGTTCCATTGCTGGTGAGGAGCTGCAATTCTTTGGAGGAGACGAAGTGCTCTGGCTGTTAGAATTTACAGCTTTTCTGCTCTGGTTTCTCCCCATCTTTGTGGTTTTATCTACCTTTGGTCTTTGATGTTGGTGACCTACAGATGGGGTTTTGGTGTGGATGTCCTCTTTGTTGATGTTGATGCTATTCCTTTATGTTTGTTAGTTTTTCTTCTAACAGTCAGGACCCTCAGCTGCAGGTCTGTTGGAGTTTGCTGGAGGTCCATTACAGACCCTGTTTGCCTGGGTATCACCAGTGGAGGCTGCAGAACAGCAAATGTTGCAGAACAGGAAATATTGCTGCCTGGCCTTTCCTCTGGAAGCTTCATCCCAGAGGGGCAGCTGCCTATATGAGGTGTCTGTTGGCCCCCTCTGGGAGGTGTCTCCCAGTTAGGCTACATGGGGATCAGGGACCAACTTGAGGAGGCAGTCTCTCTGTTCTCAGAGGTCAAACACCATGCCGGGAGAACCACTACTCTCTTTAGAGCTGTCAGGCAGGGACATTTAAGTCTGCAGAAGTTTCTGCTGCCTATTGTTCAGCTAGACCCTGCCCACAGAAGTGGAGTCTATAGAGGCAGTAGGTCTTGCTGAGCTGCAGTGGGCTCTGCCCAGTTCAAGCTTCCTGGCCACTTAGTTTACCTACTCAAGCCTCAGCAGTGGTGGATGCCTCTCCTCCTGCCAGGTTGCGGCCTTGCAGGTCAATCTCAGACTGCTGTGCTAGCAGTGAGCAAGGCTCTGTGGGCATTGAACCCACAGACCCAGGCATGGGAGAAAATCTTCTGGTCTGCCAGTTGCTAAGACTGTGGGAAAAGTGCAGTATTTGTGCGGAAGTGTCCTGATTTTCCAGGTACAATCTGTCTCGGCTTCTGTTGGCTACGAAAGGGAAATCCTCCAACCCCTTGTGCCTCCCGGGTGAGGCAACACCCCACCCTGCTTCGGCTCACCCTCTGTGGGCTGCACCCACTGTCCAACCAGTCTCAGTGAGATGAAACAGGTACCTCAGTTGGAAATGCAGAAATCACCCATCTTCTGAGTCAATCACACTGGGAGCTGCAGACCAGAGCTGTTCCTATTCAGCCATCTTGTAATGGGATCAATGCCTATTCAGCCATCTTGTAATGGGATCAATGTTGCTGTTTCAACTATTTTTCTTTTTTAAATTGGGATGGAGCTTTGTTGCCTAGGCTGGAGTGCAGTGGCACTGGTGTGAACTTAGTTCAGTACAACCTCCACCTCCTGGTTTGAAGTGATTCTCCTGCCTCAACCTCCCAAGTTGCTGGAATTACAGGTGCCTGCCATCATGTGCAGCTAATTTTTGTATTTTAAGTAGAGGTGGGGTTTTGCCGTGTTGGCCAGGCTGTTCTCAAACTCCTGACCTCAGGTGATCTGCCCACCTTGGCCTCCCCAAATGCTGGAATTAAAGGCTTGAGCCATTGCATCTGGTCTTAGCTCATATTTCATTGTGAGAATCATCCATGTTAATATATAGATATTTAGTTTATTCATTTTTTAATGTTGTATACTATTTCACTCTATACATATACCAGAATTCATTATCAGTTCTCTCGTTGATGCACACACACATGTTTTCCTGTTTTTGGCTCTTCCAATCAATGCTTAAGTGAAAATTCTTGTCATTTTTTTTTTTTTTGGCATGTTTGTGAGAATTCTTAAGGATATATACTTAGGAATGAAATTTTTGGGTTATAAGTTATCTAAATAGGAAGAATACTGGAATAATCTAGGTGATAAGTACCTGGGTCATCTAGTAGATCTAGATAACGGGGAAGAACAAAACATTAGTAAGAAATATTGGATAACACTTGAGGATTCACAAGATGCAGGGAGAGATAAAGAAGTAAGATTTAAGAGTGACACTGAGGTTATATGGCAAGGAATGGCTCAGGAAAATAATGCTACCTCAGACAGAAATGAGAATTTACTGTAGGGGCAAAAAGGTTCCTCACCCATCGCAAGGGTCATGCCTGATACTCCCATAACAAAAAACAGTCTAGCAAGTGAAAAGCATAACAAATTCATTTTACAAAGTTTTGTATGACATGGGAGCCTTCAGAAATGAAGGCCCAAAATGCCAGGGAAAACTGTGTTTTGTCTGATGAAAGCTATTATCTAGTGATAATAAAAATGGGGTGAACTTAGCAAAGCCTGTTTGTTTAGATTTCTTTTGGCCTTTCTGTGTGGCATTCCTTTTCCCTGGGTATGGGGTAGGATCTTTCTGGAATGAAGGTCTTATGACCCACTTTCAGGGGAGATAGAGTGACCTCCAGGTTTTGTGGCTTTCTTTGGGGGAGTAGAATTGCAGTTTCTATGACCTGCCTTGGGAAAGAGGATTTCTGGTTTCTATGTTTCACTTTGGAGGAGAGGCGAGGAGACAGGGCAGAATGACCTTGCTTCTGAGACCCTCCAATCGTCTTCAGTTCACAGTACTCAGTATGTTAAGGCACCATACTTCAGGGTATTGTGTACTGAGCCCTGATATACTGGAAAAGTGCTTACCTGAGGAAATATATTTAAGGTATATCTGTGGGATGGTGATGAGAATTGCAATTTAGACAATTTAGATTTCCAGCAAATTATTTAATATTTTAAATGAAATCTTGAGAGAAACAAATAGTATCAGAGATGTAAATTACATGTTGTTTTCATGGATATTATGGTTGAGACAATTTAAAAGGATGGGCCCTAAATAAAAGAAGGTTGGCAGAACAATAAAGGGTCAAGAGAGGAGTGCCAGTAGAGTTCTGGGGCAGACAACATTATTGCCCACTATTATTCAAATCGGTTTCCTCCTAGGAGAATCCTCACCCATTGCCATGTGACTTCATGGGCCTCCTGTGGGAGGAGTATGCTTCCCACCCTCATAGATTTTGGGTTTGGATGCAAGATATAATTTGGCTAATTAAAGGCACGAGAGCAAAGGTGAGGAATGAAATATCTAAACAGAAATGTGGGAGCTGCTTCTTTAGCTTAGATCCCAGAGAAAAAGACACAAGGGCAGGGCCCCAGCTTTCAGCAGAGCTACAACCAACCTGCAGTCTAGTCAAGCAAATTTGCAAGGAGTTAAGAATTGAGTGATTAAAGTTAACATCGATTATGGCCTACTTATTTAAGAATTCTAGTGGTAAAACAAAGAAGTGAGAAGTGTGGTAAAAACTTCCAAAGCTCACCTATATCCAATTCTCTTCTTTTTCCCTAGAGGGAATCCTTGACCATCGAGGTGCTTTTGTCAGTAAAATGTCTGCAAATGTGACAGGTATCAGTGTTGGGCAGAGCTTGTGTGCAAATCTCCATCCTTCTATTCCCCTTTTGTGCTAGCCATAGAAGATGTATGCATTAGATGTGCAATTATAGTATGGTTGTATAAAGAATATAAAAGGTACAATTATACATCTAATGCATACATCCTCCCTTAGCTATGGAGGATGTATGCATTAGATGGGATTTTGAGTTGCTACATAGAGATACTTGTTCTGGAGAGTCACCTGCTCTGTGGTACACCTAATATGAGCACTAAATGAAGCCTTGTTGTTTCCTCTGAGATGGTGATGTTATTGCAGCAAAGCCTAGCATAGCTTGACCAGATGGCATGTTATGTTGAAGCATCAACAGGATTCAATGAAACTAAGATTGCTTGAGGATAAAAATGAAAGCCCCTAAAGAAAAGGAAGAGATGTCAGAAGGAGTAAACAAATGAAGTAAGATAGCAGAAGAAAGGAGATGGGATAGAAAAGTAGACTAATAGGAAAGATGAAAGTCATCTCTTCCTCAAGGTTATGAGTGAATTCTCATGGTATAGGGCAATCTATTTATTTTGGTGAAGCTTGTTAATTTTCCTAAAGAGTTGAGCTAAGAAGATGAAAATTTTACCAAAAGGAACATTTTTCCTTAAAAATAACAAGATTCTTATTGAAGGTGAAGGAGAATTTGTTGCTTATAGAGCATATCACAGAAAAGGTGACATAGGCCTTGAGGACAATTGGATCCATGGCCTGTGATGTTGTCAGGGCCCTGTCTCTACCTCTGTGTCACTTCTCAGCTTTTCTCACACATTGAGTTCATTTTTCCTTAATATAGACAAGGTATTTTCCCGCATATGACAGGAAACATGGCTACTTGCAGCCCTGAACTCATTGCCCAGCAATTCTGCCATCAGAGGGGAAAAATATGATTTCTGCTCCTTTAATCCAGAAATGTCCTGAAGCAGAAATCTGCATGGTTATGCATCTATCCCAGGCCAGTCTCAGTTGTCAGACAGTTGGACAACGTAGGGAAAAAAATTTCTTACCTATTGCAGAAGCTGTAATGCTCATGGCTAAGACTGGTGTAATAAAAGGTAGATTAACAAGAGAAGAGCATACACATTTATTTGTTGTACATTGCATGGGAAACTTCAGAAAAGAAGACCCAAAGAAACAGAGAAAACTGTTAGTTTTTATTAGAGGACAAAAGCATTAGCTCTAGTGGTAATAAATTGGCAGGGATATAGGAAGGCCTTTCCAGTTTCTTCTTGGTATCTCTGTGTCTTCAGAGATAAGGACCTTACTTTCCTTCAGGTACAGGGTGGGCACCTGTCACAAGAGGGTGTTCAGGGGAGAAAGGAGAGAGAAAGTCAGAAAGTGACGTTTCTGGGTTTTATGGCCTGTTTCAGGAAGGAAGGATGAGAGGACATTGATAGTGGCCTTTCTGCTTCTGCTGTTTTCTCAATATCAAGGGTGCCATATTTTGGGGTAGAATTTCGTGCACCTCATCATTAATATTATTGGCTCAGCGTGGTTCACATACTCACTTTAATGCTGAAGAGAACAAAATCTATTGCCAGAAGAGATGGTATAGGTCCTAGGCAGGGAAATACAATGATTGCTACAGGAATATTAAAGTAATCAGTGTAGTAGGGTTCTCTACATTTTGCAATACAGCTTGATTGCTGAATGGATGGTCATCAATCAGACAGCCCCAAATTCTACATTTTGAAATATTTATTCAAATATCATATAATCAGAAACATTGACTTCAGTTAACAAAATGGCTGAAACTTATTGACCAACAATGACAGGAAATAACAGGGATAGTGGGAAAGAGTGGCCAGTCAAGTACTTAATAGTATAGCTATCTTCATGTCTTAGCTAGAATAATGTTATCTTTTTTTTTTTTTTTTCTTGAGAGGGAGTCTCGCTTTGTCACCCAGGCTGGAGTGCAGTGGCCGGATCTTGGCTCACAGCAAGCTCCGCCTCCCGGGTTCACACCATTCTCCTGGCTCAGCCTCCCGAGTAGCTGGGACTACAGGCGCCTGCCACCTCTCCTGGCTAGTTTTTTTGTATTTTTTAGTAGAGACGGGGTTTCACCGTGTTAGCCAGGATGGTCTCGATCTCCTGACCTCGTGATCCACCCGTCTCGGCCTCCCAAAGTGCTGGGATTACAGGCTTGAGCCACCACGCCTGGCCGCTAGAATAATGTTATCTATATGATACAATGTCAGAAACACTTGGCAAGGCCTTGTTGCAAAGTTTGTCCTCAAACAGCATCTTTCTGAAGCCTTCATAAACTCTTTGAGGAAGTCACCGTGACCCCTTAAAATGACACAAATACCCTGAAGATGAGAGATAGGACATAACATCTGTTGAATATCTACTGGATACATTATCAGTGTTATTGCTATTACTCCTGAGAGGTAAATAATACACATGCTCATTTAGTAGATGAATCTGAAGACGAGAAGTTTCCTAACTTCCCCAAGTTTAAACAGAGTCCAAACCAAGTTTAGCTAATCCAAGATTGAAAGCCAGGTCTGTCTGCATATAAAATTCTTTCCAGCCTGTTTCGAGTTACTAACATTTCATTATTAACTAATTCATCAGTGTTTTTTTGTTTGTTTGTTTTTTGTTTTTGTTTTTTCGAGACAGAGTTTCGCTCTTGTTGCCCAGGCTGGAGTGCAATGGTGTGATCTCAGCTCACTGCAACCTCTGTCCCCCGCGTTCATGCCATTCGTCTGCCTCAGCCTCCTGAGTAGCTGGGATTACAGGCATATACCACCACACCCAGCTACTTTTGTATTTTTAGCAGACAGGGTTTCTCTATGTTGGTCAGGCTGTTCTGGAACTCCTGACTTCAGGTGATCTGCCTGCCTTAACCTCCCAAAGTGCTGGGAGTACAGGTGTGAGCCACCATACCTGGCCTCGTCAGATATTTTAAAATATTATGCAAATTTCTTTTGGAATAACTTAGGTAAACAAATATCAATCTTTCCCTAAGTCATTTGATTCCCCCGGCCTTGGATCAGCTGAGACGAAATGTAAATGTGGGATTTTTAAATGATACACGTTGCCAGGGAAAGGGATTCTAGGAAAAGGGGTGTAGATAAATTGTGCCTTACCATGCTAATGCTTGTGGCAGTTCTCAGTTAAGTGGTATCCAGGTGGGCTACTGATGCCAGCTGGGTTATTGTGAAGGAACAGTGGGGGTTAGAGAGAACCTGGGGCTACCTAAAGAAAAGTGAGCCTCTGAGAAGCCAGTTAAGAGGGGAGGACCTTTAGCTAGTCTATTGGAGGAGACATTTAGTGAAAGAACCAAGAGGAGAGAGAGCTCATTATAGAGATGCTAGGCAAACTCAGAGATTGGAGGCTGAGCTTAGTAGTGCCATTTAGGAGGCTGCATCTCCGGGACAGAGAAAAATCTATTCAAATTTTCTCTGGGTAGATTCTGGGAAGTACCAGCTAAAGATGGAATTTGGGAACCTGGGAATAAATCTGAGATGGCACAGAAAGAAGAGATCTGGTGGCCCACAGAGGGGAGATTGATGATTTCTTTGGTTCAAAAGGGATCTAAAGGAAACAGCCTGACTGAGCACAAAGTATAGTGTCCTTGAGTAGGAGCCTACTGCTGGGAAGCAAATATCATGAAATAGCCTGGTTTGTGTTGAAATGAATGCCAAGATAAATTAGAAATATGACACCATCCACCTAAGGCATATAATCTCTATATGGTTAACACAGAGATCCTAACTCAATGCTGTAAACATAATTTATGCACCTGAGCTGATTATACTTTCGAACACTGCTGGGAAGGATGGAAGCTGTGAATCTCATGGTTGTTGTCTTCAGAGGAGTAATCTGCACACCATGACTTCAACATTTCTGTGATCCAAAATGCCAACCGAGCCATGTTGAGGAAAACCTCTGTTGAGTTTGTTATATAACAAATAAATTTTGCAGGGAGGAAACTAGACAGATGTCTTTAGACTGTAGTTAGTGCCCTGGGAGGGAATGCAGACTTCCCTGACATCCTACAGAAAGGGACCTTGGTCAATCCAGTGCAATAGGAGGGTATTGTTTTGCCTGGATAGAAGGATAAATGCAAAGAGAAAAACGAATTTAAAAAGAGGATTAAAGGACATAATATTCTCCAGGGTTTGACTTGGTAAGAAGTTCCATAGGGTCAGCACAGGTCACGTAGCTGTGAATATTTTCTTGGCCATGGCTATAAGATGACTCTTCAAATACTATAGTTCATATAAGGCCCATCAGAGTAAAACCATGACTATTAAAATGAGGGGAGAGAAAGGCACAAGTGAGGAAGAATTTAAAAGGAAAGAACAGGTACAGCACGGCCCAGGGTCAGACTATTTCCTTAGAGCAGACAAAGAAACTTATGCAAAATTTATGATGGACTTAGATCTAGGACAGTGCATGCTTTGAAACTCCAATCTATTTAAATGATGATAAATGTCACAGCTGTCCTCCTTTATGGAATGATTTGCCCAGTAGAAGAGAAAGATTTCAAACTGTCTTTTCCAAAGAGGGGATAAAAATCACTTAAAATTGGTCATTCAGACTGTCTCATGAGTCTTTTGAGCTGCAGGAAGTTATATTCCTTTAAAGAGAACCTACAAATACATGATTATATAAGTATAAATTAATGGTCCATTTAGTCCTGGTTTTGGTTATAGTTAAAATAGGATATTCTCTTATTATGCCAACCACAAAAGTTTAGGGGTAAACTCTCTAATTTGTATTTCAATAACCCATCATTTAGTTGTCCCTTTGTTAGTTTAGTAAAATGACTTGGAACCCAGCAGTCATACCTTATTCTATTTCACATGGTATTGAAATTCACAACTTGTATAAAGAAATACATTGCTTCAATTGTCTGGACACTCTCAAGAATGAAGTCTCACACCCCTAGCATCTAGTGAGCAGCTAGATAGTTCACCCTTCTACAAAGTTCAATATTATATTTTTGCCCACTTGAGCTTCCTCCTTTAGACCGACTGTTGTTGGCATGAAGGCAAAACAAAGAAGCATGTCTAAAAGAGACCTCAGGAAGTGTTGTTCCCTGTTCAACTGTGGCTATTTATGTATTGCTCCCAGGTGGATGTAACCAGAAGATTTAGTTCTTTAGATTACATATGCGTCATTCCAAGTGGTAAGAACAGACATGTTTTCACATAAAAAAGCAAAGAACAAAATAATATGCATTTTAATACTGGCGTTTGTATGAAACTTTATATGTACACATATATTTATGAATGCACAGAAAGGCTCTGGAAACACATTCAAGGAACTGATAAAGAGCTGTGCTATTTGGGAGGCCAATTGGTGGCTAGAGGAAAAGGCAGGGATGGGGAGAAATTTACTTTTCACCATGAACACTTTTATAACCAATACATGTGCATGTATTGTCTATCAAAATGATAACCAACCAAGAAGCAATGAGAAGAAAACAAAGTGGCGGGATTGACTTTTCTGGGACATTGGGGTTCCTATAGTTGGCTGATACAGAATTTGATTATTGAAGCCTTTGAAGTATTAATACTTCTTTCCTGCACTTTGGTGAGATTGGTGACCCATCATGTGCCTAGTTACTATTTTGTTCTCTTTATATCTGAGGGCCATTGGAAAAGGAAGGCATACTAAATTCTTCTTATAACACCCAAAGTCTGTAGATCAAGAGTTTTCTTTCAAACTACAAAGATGCTCACACCACAGAAGCCCTATTAGCATGTAGGCATAAGTACAGAGTATGATTGATGCATGCTGTACAGTGGCAGGGAATTTAACTTTTCCTCAGTTGACAGGATTTGGGATAACCCTAGTGAAGGAAAGGGAAAAGGAGCTTAAAAACATAAAACAAGAGTACAGATCTGGCAGGGGGCAGGGGCTTGGAGAAACCTTAGAGTTATAGGGCTGTATTTTTTAGACATATTTTGGTTACAAGTGACAAAAATACTATTCGAATTATTCTGGGCAAAAAGTGAACTTTATTAGGACACTGAAGGGCATCCCCACATTCTGAGAAAGTAGGGGTACATCAGGGCCTGAGGCACAATATTGTTGAGAATCTCTCTCAAATCCGGTCTCTTCTCTCAGTTTCTCACTGCATTCCTACTTTATTCTTTCAGATCTGCTTCACTGACATGGCAGAGAACATGGCTCCACACAGAGGACTCATTTTTGCAGCTTCCCCACTAGAGAGAGCCACCTTTTTACCTGGGTTCTGAGTTGAAATATCCTAGGAGAGAACTCTGATCGGCCTGGCTTGGGTCACATGCCCGTCCTTGAATGGATCATGTGTGATCAGTTATAAGTGTACTCTCTTTAGTAACTTCCCCTGAAACCTTAGATTTGGTGTGGGGTAAGACTTCCAAAAACAAAACAAAATAAAACAAAAGAATACTATTTCTGGAAAAAAGAATCTGAGCAACAGATTAACAATATAAAAGCAGCACAAGTAGCAAAGAGTTAATAAGCTGTAATTTCAGGAGGACTCCCTTATCATCTCATAATTCCTTGGACTACCTCCGATAGTTAAGAATCTTAGTAATAACACTCCGAGAAAGGCAACTTCTTAAACTCACTTGAGTTTAAATGACTGATAGACCATCTCTTTTCTGAGAGCAGAACCTTTTGTGTGCAGAGGGAGAAAGAAATAGAATGCAGAAGGCAGACTTAGAGTGTCTGGAGGAAGTAGGAGGTAGGAATTCTATGCCACTGCCACTCCTTTTTCTTTTCCCCATACCAATTTCCCCCTGTCAAGCTGTATCAATACCACCAATAGGGCCATAGAGGTTGTGTATCTCCATCACTCACATTATACCCTGTAGAGTTCTAGAGTGTTTTATAACTTCATTGTGTTGAGTTGGCAAACTAAAGTCTATAGGCCAAATCTAGCCTGCTACCTGTTATTATAAATAATGTTTTATTGGAACATAGCCACACTCTTTTTTTTTTAACCTATTGTCTATGGCTACTTTCATGCTACAATGACAGATATTGGTAGTTATGACAGACACCATATGGTTCACTAAACCTAAAACACTTATTATGTGGCCCTTTACAGGAAACATTTGCTAATCTGTGGACTGGAACCTATACTAAATAGAAGTTTTTCATTGATCTGGGAAACACAATCCTTCACAGTATTAGTAATTTTATTACAAATAAAATTATCTGCAAGTAAACAAAAGATGGCAATGATTCTGTTGGGATCATGAACAATTGAAGATCATGGAAGGATGCTGAGAGATTATGGAGCCCAGTTCTTGTCTTTACAAGAAGGGAAACTAAGGCCCAGGAAAACTAATGACCTTGTTCAAAGTCACATATCAAGTCCGATTTAAGTCTTGACTGATGTTCTTCCAGGACAACGTTTGCAACAGCCCCACATTCTCTTCTGTGTGTACTTTATCATTTTTAAAACGAATTTTCCTCTGTTTTCAAGTTTTTAACTTGCACAAGTCCTCCAGTCACTAGTATTGGTGTGTTCACCTTGATTTTAAGCACTTCATTATTGTGACTGTACCACAGTATCCATAATATGCTCATATTAATTATTCTCAACTTACCCACTCTTTCTCTTCTTTTTCTTAATAACTCCATATGCCCTTTCCCTATGTGACGAGTTCTTTATGAATGGCAGTTTCGGATTGGCTGCTGGGTATTCCCTGTACTTTTTCTTTATTGAGCCATCCCCTACCAGATGTTCTCACATTGTTCTTTCATTCCAGAAAGTCACCTTGGTTGATGTTGATACCAGGATGCCTGGGCTTTTGAGGGATAAAGTTTAGAGTACAGTAATTAAGCACCATTGTCCAGTGATTATGTCTTTTCTGCACCAGCAACCTTGATGTGGGCATTCACTGTCTCCTCCCTCATTTTGCCCAAACAAACACTCAGCTGAAATACATGGGCTGAGTTTGCCCCCAGGTACCTGGCAATTTAGGATATCAGAGATTCTGTACAAATTAGAAAGGGAAAGGCTAGCAGTGGAGTATTTTGGCAGGGCAGCGTATCCTAGCACAGGAAAGGATGCAATAGTATGAGCAAGATATCTGTTCAAATGCAAGCAGAAGGCTTTCAGGGAGTCACGTTAGCTTACAACATGAAATAACACACAAATAACAATAGATTAGAAGTCTGGAGACCTAGATTTTGTGTAATTAATTTGCTGTGTGACCTTAGGTGAGCTGGTTAGTCTCTGTGGACTTAAGTTTCCTTATCTATAAAATGAGAAGGTTGAGCAAAAATAAATTCAATGCACCTTCTAGTTAGTGACTATATTTTCTCAGCCCCAAATTAGGACATATGCTCTGACAAGTGCAATTACACTTATGGGGACAATGAGACAGGAGATTTGAAATACGGATTATCCTAGAAAATGTGGAACATATGGCTGCTATATTTCTAGTTATAAAATTCTTTGAGATTTAAGGCCCTCTTATTGCTTTTGTGTATTTAAGAACTTTCTAAAATTTATGGGTTGTTAATGATGCTGGCCACAAATTCTATTAATTTTTATGTCTCATAGTTTCTCAGCCTTTACATTGTCACTATATTCTTTGCATTCCAAAGCAAATTCCTTTATGCTCTATTCACTCATTCAAAAAATACTTAAAATTCCTCTTATATGCTCCACTAGGATAGCTGGATACAGTTATCCCAGTTGTTCCACGCACTAGGTGTCCAGACCATTGGACGAGGGGAGGTAAAATGTGGTCCACACTCTGCCCACCAAGCCCAGGCCAAGTTCACCTTGAGGAAGTGGCATAATAACACCATTTGCGCTAGTGGTCTTCCTGTGTTAGGCACTGGACATGTAATAGGGCTACAAGATAAACACAAACTCTACCTTCTTAAAAATAATAGTTAAGTGGGAAAACTAGATATTAAATAAATAATTATAGAAAATTGGTAAGTACTTTGTACTGAGAGGGATGAACAAATTATTAAGAGAACACATGTGAAGGAACAAGTAATTCTTATTGGGCAGAAGGTGCAGGTAGGGAATGGAGAAAGGAAAAAAGTTTCAGGGGGAGTTATTATTTGGTATCTTCTTGGCATATCACTTGATCCCAAGAAGAAGGAGAACTGGTATAGATTAATTATGTTCAGGTATATTTATTAGAACAGGTTTTCTAGAGGATGGAGCTTTGGTTTCCAGTATAAAAAAATTAAACCTGTAGTAAATTAAATAGCCCTATTTCTCTTCTTCCATAGGTCATGGAGACAAGTCAGGTCCTGCAGCCTTCCTGCTTAAGAAAAGCGATCTTTCACCCTAAGTCTTACTCTTCCTTTTCCCTTGGACTTTTAGAAAGGCATCTAGAAATTAGAATGAAGTCTCACCAAAAAGTTCGTTACTGTGTCCAGGGGAAATAATTGAGTTCAAGGCAGTCCTTCTCAGGTTAGCTAACACAGGGCTTCAGCTTGGGGTTCAAACTCAAAACCAAGTTATAAACTGTTCTTTTGCTTGACCTTAACTTATGTAGTAATAGTTCCCTTAGCAACCGTGCAAAGTAATAGATGACTAATAAGAGCAGAACTCTAGGTTTCAGGAACCTATCCTCAATATCATCCTGTTACTAATAGTTACATTTAAGCTGTATTTTAAAGGATGAGGGATGAGAAGGAGTTTGCCTGGCAAACAAGTTGTGGAAGGATATTATATGTGAAGGGAACAATATGTGCAATTACTTGAATTAGTAAATGATATTACATATTTGGGAAACAGGAACAAGGGATGGGCTGAACAGCTAGATTGAGAACATAAAGAGCCACACTGCTCAACTAGAAAGTGTAGATTTTATCCTGTGGGCAATTGACAGAGCTAATGGAAGTTAGCAAGTGACAGAATGCCATCTTTAGATCTCTTACAGTGTGATGGGCAGATTGGAATACAGAAAAGACTAGAAACCAGTTAGAGGTAGAGGGTCTTGAACAGGGCAACAGAATGAGAGTAGTGAGAAGAAATCTGATTCAAGAGACAGGACATTTTGGATGTGACCAGGAGGAAAAGGAGACAACATGGATGTTAGGATGCTGCATGCTGATATCAACAATATTGGGTGTGAGGGGTAAATGTGGTTGGTGAAAGTGGGAGTTGGGGATGAGGGATAATGGTTACATAAAAGGATTTAGAAATACTTCTGTGGGAGGTTGATTTGATTATCTGAGGTAGAGCAGGGTGAGATTTGATGGACAATTGCTGTTTGATGTAAAAACAAAGAACCATTCTGCTTTGCCTCTCAGTTCAACTGTTCCCATCTATTCCTCTAATGAAAACTGTATAAGCATGCATTTGTAGTGGAGAATTACTGCTAGGTAGACAGGGTCAGGGACTAGCACTGCAGAGAATGTGTTATAATCAGACCAACAAAGCTCTGCTACTAGAGACAATTTGCTAGGATGTGCAAATAGTTTACTCATTTAGATACCTAGTAACAGAGCTTGACCCAAAGCAGGGAAAGAGGTGTTAGACTATCAAATTTAAAAATATAATAATTGTATTGTTTCAGGCACTTGATGCACATTAATTTTATTTAATCCTTACAATAACACCATGAAGGGAATATTATTTTCCTTGTTTTATAGAGAAGGAAACTGGAACACAGAGATACAGAGTAACTTACCTAAGGACTATTATTACTATGTGGCAGAGTAATTACAAAACCAGGTCTCCCTGGTTCCTTGCTCTCTTCAGCATATGATACGTCCTCTTTTGCCTACTTAAGAGTGAAGACAATTAGCAGCATCATTTGCATTTAAATAATATATTTGCTAAGCACAACTGATTCTTATCTATTTGTTAATGAATTGCTGGATTCTATAAAACCTTTGTGGCTTCCAGGACCTTTTTTTCTTCACTCTTTCCCCAGTTAGTTTTTTCTTTCACAAAGTCTAGGACACGTTAAGGTGGTTTCAATTCTGGTGAAATTCTGGTGAAATCAATTTACCCACGGTAGGTATTTGTCAACTTTTCAGGCTCAACTCAAGATACACCTTTTGCTTTTTTGGCTGCTGAAATTTTAACATCAATATCCTATTATTTAGGGTCATGCTTCACCTCATTGGCATATAGTTAGTAGGTGCTTAATAAATACTTGCTGACTAAAAAGGAAGTAATGTGCTTTCAGCTCCTGGGCTTATACAATTTTGCCCCAAAATGTATTCAAATGATCTCTCATCTTCTATGCTTTCTCTCCACTATTGCTGCTATATTCACCGATATCCAAAACTGAGTATGAATAAAATGAATTATATTCATTTCTCTCCTAAACAGTCATCCTTTGTTATCCCCCTCTTGGTTACTGGTATCATCCAGTAACCAGGATAATGCCTAGCTAATCCATTTCATTTCCAATTCCTCCTCTTCTTCCTCAAGAGATTCTACCGTGGATATATTGCTTGAATCAAATCCCCTCTTTTCACTACCATCATACTTATTAAAAGACGTCTCTGTCATCACTTGATGAGTGATTGCAGTAGCTTCCTAGTTGGTCTTTCTTCATCCAATATATTCCCTCTTCAATAGATTTGGCACGGAGTTGGTTCTATCTTCCCCTGCTTAAAAATCTTGAATATTTGACTCCTGTACATGATGTTCAAAGGCCTCCACAATATGGCACCTGCTGACCTTTCTAGTCTCACCTTGGTCGCCTCCCTTCGCAACCTGTTCAACAGCCACACTAGCCACTCTTCTGCCCCCTTAATGTCCCCATCACTTTCCTACCTCTGAACCCGTGCTCATGTGTACAGATCTTTCTCCTTAGCACAAGAGTCACAAGTGGGACATGCATGATTCTACTGTCCCACTTGGGTCCAAGGGTGAGACTGCTAATGAGTCAGAACATCACAGCATGGTACCCCAGCAGGCCTGGACTTAGCCTCAGACTCCTCAGACAATGGATCCCAATTCTCTCACAATGAACAGAAACTGGCATTAAGTTTATCTGGCCCTTGTAGGGCTTTTACCTTTTACTAACTACCAAATCCAAATCATCTGTCAAGATGCAGGTGAAATGGCATCTCTGCCATGACACCATCCCTATATTCCTGCTTAAATTAATTGTGTTCCCCTGAATCTTCTCTTGACCTTTACTATATGGATTTTATTTGTTTGTTTGTTGTGGTTTTTGATTTGCGTAGTAATTATTTATGTATAAATTGATCCTCTATTAGAATCTATGTGTCCTGAGGGTGAAGTTGATGTCAGATTTACATTTGAGTGTTCTACAGCTCTAACTACAGTGTGTGGGATTAATGTTTGCCAAATGAAGCGGCTTCTCACACATTGTGCCTTTATTAAGGTCATACGCAAGAGTGCTTTATTATCTGTACTATAATTTACTCTCCTCGAGAGAAGGGATCAAGCCCGTTCATCTCTGAATCACCCACAGCCCTGAGAACTTAGTAAGTTGTTATTGGTAGTTCTGTGAATAGCTTCCCTTATTCTCTGTCAACAGTCATATTGTGTTCACTTAATATCCTTCAACTGGCAGATTTCTGTAAAATATTCTGTTTCTTGGGCTTATTACTTCTGATTGACCTTCCCTTCAAATTAGGGCAAACTATCAAGGATTTACTGAATTCAAAACCTTGAAAGTAGCACCTCAGCAAGAAGTCAGCAGAGAGGAAAGCAGCAGCATGGTAGGGATTGGAGAGAATGCAAAGGGGTGACTGTCTCAGAGGGGAGCGACATAAAAAGGAAAGAGAGAGATGAGGAAAGGAAAGGGCAAAGAGAAAGGCAACCCTGACAGGAGGCAAGGAGACAGAGAGAAGGAGGAGGTGGGGAATATCGAATGAGAGGGGCAGACAGGACAGAAGAAAACAAAACTGGAACTTGATAACATATGCCACTACTGAAAACAAATTTGGCTGCCCAAAATAAGAACTTCTATGAGATTTTAAAAAATGTTGGTATAATTTTTTTTCCAGTATGAGGATGATGAAATGTCAGTAAAAGCAATTTTATTATTTTAACCTACAATAGAATATGAGTGAGAAAACGGAGAGGTTTTAAAGAGAAATGAAAATGAAAAGGTCACAACAAGAGAGGAGAAAGAAAGAGTAAATAGCAGGAGGGGGCAAGGAGAGTAAATGAATATACTGGGAAATGTAGGAGAGAGCAAGGGAAGGGAGCTGCCTGCCAGTGGGAAGACAATAAATTAACATGTTTGTTTCAATACAGGGGCTCCTTTGTGAAGTTGAGAGCTCACATCTGCCTTTGATCAGCCACATGGCAGCCTGGGATCAGATCAGAAAGCAAATGAGATGATAAAGTGGATGAAACCACAGTGAGTTTCATATCCAGGAGGGAGTGAGGAAGTCAGAGAACAAGGGAAGTAGAGAGGGCTGCCTCATCAGGCCAAAAGCCTGCCTGAGTTTTATGCCAAGGAGGGGAGGGCCTGGCAGTGGTCCCATTGCCCTCTGTGGCCTTCAGAAGTACAGCACGGCAGTGGCACCAGTGTGCAGAATGCTTCAGGAAGACTCTTGGGCTCGCATTTCCTGAAAGCAGACCTCGCTTCGCTGACGCAGCCCAGGCGCTGATGTTAGAGAATTCGCTTAGCTCCAGGGACTTTCTGAATTGGCATTTCTTTACCCTGAGACAGGCCAGAACAAAAGATGAAATCGTTATGTCAAAGGGATTTTTTTCTTTTCATATTTCCCCTCCCCTTTTCAGAGCACTTTTATTTTATTGCTGAATTGCCAAAAAGGCTGCTTAATATGTAAACATGACCATATTCTACTCAGGAGTTTCTTTGCAGATTTCTGGATTGTTTGGAACAAGAGCCCTATAATCATAAAGCAACTGTTGGGAAGATTTCTTAACTATATTTAGGGTACTGGAGAGTGGCAAAAGGATCCATAAACTTGGGTATACATAAATTAAAAAAATAGATAACATGCTTTGAGAGCCTAGCATGGGCCATGCACTGGCTTACATTATCTTATTTAAATCCTGAGGGAACTGGGGCTCAGAGATGTGGAATAACCTGCTCAAGGATATAGGGCTAGGAAGGGGTAGAAGCCGGATTACAGTCTAGATTTTCCTACTGTCTGCCTGCATTTCTGAGTATGATTCTATGGGTGAATTAAAAAAAAAAAATTCTAGAAAAGAGATGTGTCTGAGGTGGGTGACAGTTTAAGGCACTTAAATCTGAGAAAACCCACTAGCTCAAATTATTCTTTCTTTCTCTCTCTCTCTCTCTTCCTTCCTTCCTTCCTTCCTTCCTTCCT
This sequence comes from Theropithecus gelada, assembly GCF_003255815.1. Classification (NCBI taxonomy): domain Eukaryota; kingdom Metazoa; phylum Chordata; class Mammalia; order Primates; family Cercopithecidae; genus Theropithecus; species Theropithecus gelada. The sequence goes on along the minus strand of NC_037669.1, from coordinate 38,426,368 downwards.
TCCTTCCTTCCTTCCTTCCTTCCTTCCTTCCTTCCTTCCTTCCTTTCTTTCTCTCTCTCTCTCTCTCTCTCTCTCTCTCTCTCTCTTTCCGTCTTTCTTTCTTTCTGTTTTTGAGACAGAGTTTTGCTCTGTCACCCAGGCTGGAGTGCAGTGGCACAATGTTGGCTCACTGCAACCTCTGCCTCCCTGGCTCAAGCGATTCTCCTGCCTCAGCCTCCTGAGTAGCTGGGACTGCAGGTGTACACCACCATGCTCAGCTAATTTTTTATATTTTTAGTAGAGATGGAGTTTCACCATGTTGGCCAGGCTGGTTTCCAACTCCTGATCTCAGGAGATCCACCCACCTTGGCCTCCCAAAGCGTTGAGATTACAGGTGTGAGACACCGCTCCCAGCCCTCAAAGTATTTCTTCTTCCAAGGAGGATGCTTGTTGTTTGAACCGTCCCATTCCTTTTAGTTGTATGCACAGTCCGGAGGTGAGGCTCACCATTTCATCCGATTTTAAAGTCAGGTGGGTGAAGAAAGTCAGGAGAGTTCAGTGTGCAGAGAGCCGCATCTTGGGAAATAGAAGGAAGCTCCAACAGAAATCATAGACACTGTTCCTATCTCAATGATTGTTTAATTTAATGGGGGTATTTAAAGTGCACATGAATAAAAGACGTAAATGCACAGAGGAATCAAGATATAAGCACATTCAAATGAACATCAAAGAGAACTTGTCCTTCATGCCCATTTCAAAGAGGTTAGAGTCTGGGGAGGAAGGCTGGGGAAGGGTACCTTTCCAAGCCTTTGCCACATTGGGGGAGTGGACACGTGTGCACCTGCACCTTGAGAGAGAGAAGAGAATAGAAAAACAACAAATCTAATTCAGAAAACAAACAAAAGAAAAACGGGGGGAAAGTGTTTATCAATCATCTCAGTGTAAGAGCCACAGATTATTCCTCTGCAGGTTAAGTGTTGCACCTGATTTTAGTTTTAAGCTCTGAAAGTCACAAAGAGTCAGGAGGATGGAAGCCAGGCACAGAGTGTAGGGGCGCTCTGTAAGATTCCATGCCAAATGGTTCCAAGGACAGCTCAGAATATCATTCTGTGGGACATTAGTGATTAGTGTGTCCTACGCACGAGATAGGAGAGACTATCTTTAGAGGAAGGCAGTGAACTGGTAAAAGACAAACCAACCTATAGTCATAAAGCTTTATGATGGCAATGGGAAAGAACGCTGGCCAACCTCATGTGATGTCACTGTGCCATTCAATGACCAGAAATAAAGTGAAACAAACCCAATGAAACACTAGAGCAGCCTCTGTTCTAAGTAACATTTACTGTGTGAATTGTGAAAGGTAATAAAATGAAATAAACAATGGAAATTGGGATGGGTAGGTGATTGCAGAGAACTCTCTGTATGTGAATATGAAAGGGGTGTTAAAGGGAATTGGGAAAAGGAGTCTTGGAAGAAGGAAAATCCAGAGAGGCAATGATTATGGGAGAAAGAATAGCCAGGTTGCACTTCATAGACAGTATTGCTCCAAGTAGAAAACCATGATAAATGTGATTATTGAGGAAAGGGACTTTAGCCCACCATTCTTGGAAGCTCTAGCAGAACCGGAAACTCAGCAGTGAAGTTCCAAATGTAGTCATGGAGCAGGAATTGAGTCCTGGTTCTTAGAGGAAAATCAGAGATACAGGACAGGTGGAGTGAAGGGATGGGAGAATTTTAGGGTCCAAATGCAAATAAAGGCTCAATAAGTAACTAGGCTTGAACATTCTTTTGTAGAATGAATATCTAGTTTTCTCACTACTTTTTTTTTTTTGTTGTAATAAAAGAGGAGAAATCGTGCTTAAAGAACAAAGCCAGGGTCTCAAGATATTATAAATCAAATTTAATACATCAGCCATTTAAAATTGCACATGAAGTAAAAGTGTTTTTTAAAATAAAAATGACAAACATTAGGCAAATATGTTGTTCTCATGTCAGTGAAGACATTTCTCTCCAACTTCCAGGGTGGACCAGTGTTGAGGGGTGTGAGTTCTGAAATTAGAAAACCTGAGCCTAAATTCAGATTGTTTTTCTGATTGACTGATGATTAGAAAGCTACTTAACCACTTTAAATCTACATACCTTATCTGTAACATGTAGATAGTAAATATGAACCTCATTGTATTATTGTGATAATTATATAAAATAATTCATTTGCTAGTATTGTTTCAGCCTATAGTAAAATAATTAAAAGTATTAAGTGTTTTTATCATTATTCTAATCTGGTGTTGGCTCAACATGCAGCTCTTTTTAATTATTGTCTTGGATTCCATATTTAGATGTTTCATGGAAATATCTGAAGAAATGTTTTGTAAAGTTTGTCGTATAGTAATAAACATAAACTTGTGTTTGACAACTCCTCAAAGAGCAATTTATTTCAAAATGGGTTGCCAAATAAAAATATATACTTGAACACATTTACATTGTGTAATTCAGTGATCAACCATAGTTAAATGTGTAACAGCCCCATATTTTAACCTACTAGAAATCAAATATTAATGAAGACCAAACCGTCTACCCCATCTAGTTAGGCCATGTTCCATATTTAAAAACTGCATACCTGATAAACTTATACACTTTTCAGAATGACCTTGAAAACACGGAAGCTTGAACTGAATGTGCTTTTCAAAATAAATGGACTCAAATGCAGGTTTGGGCATCTGTGTCACTCTGCTTTAGGGATCAACACACAGGCCGGTCAATTGATCCTCTACCATCTCTTATTTTTGATCCTTCTGCCATTATTTAAATCTAGCCAGAGCTCCTCTCCAGTTCTAAATCTTTACTCTCAGCAGCAAATTGCCCTTTCAGCACTTGGTCTATTATATTATTTGTGACTGCTTTGGGACTTTTAGGGATAAAGTTTTTAATCCTTGTAGCATCACATGTTTGTTTTTTCAGAGAGATTTATTTTTTGCTTAAGTTTGTGGGTTTCCTGCTGATGTCGGGTTGAGCATTCATACATATTCAGCACTTTGTCCCTATTCCAGTTGGTACCAAGAGTCCTGGGTGTTTGCACTTTCCATTATGATGGCTATTGTGATCAGGATCACTGACATCAGCACATTATGCACTGATGCTTCATGGTCATTCATTCAGAATCAGGCACAGGCTATCGCTGTGGGAAAGACCCAGACACATAGGCTATAGTCCCTGTTTTAAAAGATACTATAGCTTAACTGAAGAAATAGGACACATAAATGTCAAAATTTAAGTAACAGCCCAAGATATTACAAGCATTTTGGGGCTGAGTTTGCAAGGCCCACATATGTGGAAAAACTTCTTTCAGGCTTATCATTCTCAGAGCTGATACGGGATAGTAGTGTCAACTATGTAAGCTACATAACTGAGGCAGGATCGAGTGACGATAGCTTCTCTCCTTCTGACTGAGAAACATAAAGCTAGTCCTTTGGTGTGTGCATAGTATATTTCTGAGAATATATTTAGAGATCTGATGAGCAGAAGTACTACATATCTCACGGTTGATCTTTGGTTCTCAGAGGGTTGCAAAATATTATAAAATTGTTAATATTACCTTGTCCTCTAGGCATAATTTTCATGGAAATATTTTCAGTATTTTGTACAAAAAAACCCACACACTTTTCTTCTTTCGTTGGCTTTACTCTCCACTGATGACATTTAATCTAATGAGCATCCAATTGAAACTAAAGAGACATTGCTTTCAACATATCTTATGATTTATATATTTGTCTCAGTATTTTAATTAATTTTATGAGAATAAAGATTATGTGCATTTTTGAATAAAGATTCGATATGTATATTGAAAAAAGATTCAATATGAGTATTTTCATATTTTCCATGCATTTTTGTAAATTGCACGTTTTTAAACCCCTTTTCAGGTAACATCAGGAAGCATACTATGTAAGACAGATACAAAGGGGAGCTGCTGTATGGGTGAGTATGAGTTGGGGGTACCTGGAACTCTGGTGCTAGGATGCCTTCTCTGTTCTTCACCTTAATGATGACTCCCAAGAAACCTAGACCTTTGTGGAATGGAGTACAAGTATTAGAATATGTCATTGCAGTTGTTTCCGAACTTTATTTTGTAGACATAGACATGACACTGCCGAAACAGGACTGTTGGTGGATAAGCATCACTTCTATGTTGATGTTTTAAAATGCTTATTTCTCAACTAATTTAGAAAAGTCCATAATTAATATACAAAGAGGATTAAAAGTCAATATAAAGTTTTAAAGTACATGTGGCCAACATAATTTTATTTTTTTCCTATTAGAAAGTATCATTAGAATAGTATAAATTTCAGTAAGCACTGATCTGATCATCTCCATTTGCATATTACCTTACAGAAGGCCGGATATGTTATGAGAGAAACAGAAATGCCACCCTTACGTATCATTGATTGTCATTGCTCTGATTTTAATTATTCTTTATTTCTATTTTCATTCTATTTGTGAGTATATTTTTTAGACTCATGCTGGAACTTCTATGATTCTCTTAATCTTGGTTCTTCTTGGACTTTGCATGTGCTGAATCATGCTTATGCTAAGAAAAAAGGGTTTAAAAATTTGCTATGTTTTGCAACAATATAGGCCTAAATGCTTATCACAGTTTCTCTTGGTGTTCATCATGGAGAAGACAGTGTTATGTGTTACAAAACACATAACATAAAATTGACCATCTTAAAGTAAACTATTCAGTAACATTTTGTACATTTACAATGTTATCCAACCACCACAGCTATCTAGTGTCAAAACATTTTCATGACCCCCAAAAGAAATCTTGTATTCATTAAGCAGTTGCTTCCCATATTCTTCTCCCTCTGGTCTCCGGTAACCACCAATCTGCTTTCTCTTTCTATGAATTTACCTATTCTAGATAATTCATATACATGACATTCTACAATGTGTGGTCTTTCATGATTGGCTTTTTATTTACTTCAAATATTTTTGAGGTTCATCCATGTTGTAGCATGTATCAGTATTTCATTTCTTATAAATGAATAGTATTTGATTGTATGTATATGCCACAATTTGTTTATCTGTTTGTCCACTGATGAATATTTGGGTTGTTTTCACTTTCTGGTCATTTTGAATAGTGCTGCTATGAATATGAGTATATATGTATTTGTTTGAGTTGTTTGAGTATCAGTTTTCAATTCTTTTGAATATATACCTAGAAGTAGAATTGCTAGATCTATGCTAAATTTATGGTAATTTGAGAAACTGTCAAACTGTTTTCCATAGTGGCTGAAACATTTTTACATTCCCACCAGCAGTGTACATGGTTTCCATATTCTCCACATCCTTGCCAACATTTAATTTCCATTAAAAAATTTATAACCATCATAGAAGGTATAAAGTGATACTCACTTTTGTATTATCAGCTCAGCTTCTTTTGTTTTTCCCCAAAGTATTCTATACTATTTTTAAACACACTTGTATTGATGTTTCTTCAAAATATGTACCAAGTAAATATTGTCATGCCTGTGAGTGGCCATTCTACAGAATGGAGCTAGCTAGGAAGGGATCAGAGATAGAAGTTGATTTAAACATGAGTGGTTTGGATGATCCTAAATGTTTAGGCAGGCAAGGAATCAAAGCAAGCAATATAGTAGAGGGTGTGGTAGGTAGAATTCTAAGATGTCCTCCAAGATTCCTTTTCACTGTTGTATGTGCCTTGTACAATCACCTTCCCTTGAATGTGGATGGGAACTGTGAATGTGATAAGATAGTCATTCCTGTGATTATATTACCTTGTAAGACTACATAGAAATTATCTATATAGTCTTCTTACTAGAGATAGAGATATATTCCGACTAGAGAGTCTCCTACTGGCTTTGAAAAAAGAAGCTGCCATGTTGTGGGAGGTCCATATGGGTAGGACCTGAAGGTGACCTCTAGGAGCTGAGGGCAACTCCCATCAGATGGTCAGCAAGAAAGTGGGAACCACAGTCCTACACCACAAGGGACTGAATTCTGCTAACAATCTGAATGAGCTTGGCAGAGAACCCAGAGCTCCAAATGAGAGCTGAATCTGGCTGATACCTTGATTTAAACCTTGTGAGACTCTGAGCAGAGAACCTATTTAAGCCCACCCAAACTTCACCTATAGACATATTGGGTACTATTTTGAACTGTTAAGTTTGTGTTAATTTGTTATACAATAATGGAAAACTAATACAAGGAGCTATCTAAAATAATTATTAGAATAATGTGGGCACTGGCCTTTCTCAACAGATGGTGGTCACAAGCAATGGTGACGTAGCACTGTGGCTAGCTATGTCACTAGTCACTAGGTGACTAGCTGTCACCCCAGAACTGATAACACAGGCCTCATCAGAAGAGCCCACCAGAGGAGAAAGCTCTGGCTAGGCGATCGATTCACACACTATGTTCACTTTGCTTCTGAATAAGTCTAGCCTGGTGTGGCCCTCTTTGCAGGGGGATGGTCTGTATTTTTTCTAGCACAGTAAGGCAGGGCCTCTAGAAGCATGGTATGTATGTTTTTCAGGGCATGATATGAAATGTCCCCAGAGCCCTGCCACTTAATCTAATCTTTAACCTGAGCTTTATCTTCCCCAAACCTTGGAACACCTACAAACGTAGTGGCAAAAATATTAGACTTAAATTGTTTGTCTCTCGACCATGTCCTGCTTTTAGAGTCATTATGACTGTAATAGAGCAAAACTTCCCAAATGACAGAACACAGGAAAGAACAACAACAAAAGTATTTGTAGATGTAGCTCACTTCACCACTTACTCCTTGAGCTATGCTGTCTTCTAAATTGGGTTCTTGAGCAGTCTCTTTTCATCCACTTTTAAATCTTTGATCACTGTGATATATTTGAATAGTTTCCATTCAAATTATTTCCATCTTGCTCGTGCTTCACATGGGAAGCTGTGTCTTTACTTCCCACTTGCTCTAACACAGTGCCCATCAATTCTCAGAGTCCTTTGATGATAAAGAAAAATTTCCTCAGGCATAAAGATGAAAAAAAGGGCAAGTTCAGACTTCTCTAAAGCAACACTAAATACAAAGAAAGAGAAAAAGAAAGAAAGAGAGAGAAAGAGAAAAGAAAGAAAAAAATCTATGAGATTCTAAGAGAGAAAAGTGATTGTGAATTTTATAAATTTCAAGTTGTTATTTACATATGAAAAGACTAGGCAGATATCCCTAAACATGCAGGAACTTGAGGACTCTATTATTATTTTGTAAAATGTAGTTGATGAAAGAGAGCCAATTGAAATGTAATTTTTTTTAAACTTGGAAATGGGAGAGTTATGGTAAAGGTATTAGTATGAATACTAAATCCATACTAATACAAAACTAAGAGAAAACTGGTAAATATTTCAGAACAGAAGGCAAATGATATATAACTTGATATTATTAAAATAGCATAATAAAATCTGGAGATGGGGCAGGAGAGGTGGGTGGGTGGAAGTGCTAATTTCCTCATTTTTCAGAACAAGCAATCAATCACTATTGACTAAATTTGACACATTTAGTTAAAAGAGAACCATTATGACTCCAACTTCTTAATACTTCTCTAATTACTTCTTTGTTAAATTTTAGTTTATCTTTTTAGAAAAAAATATTTCCTATCTTAAGAATATTTATAGAAAATCCAGCAGTTTTTCCTATATCTTTTTTTAAGTTTATTTTAAAATACAAATGAAAAAGCAACGTATTGTGGTATGATACAATTTTTGTAAAATTATTTCTGTGTTAATTTATTTATCTATATATCCATCCCTCACCCATCTTTCCATTCACTTTTCTCTCTGTGTCTGAAATGATGTTTACCTAATATTAAAAATGATGATTACTGGATGATGTGATAAGTGTAAATCTTAAAATTCTTATCTGAACTGTGCTGAACTTCTTTAAAAGGTGTATGTATCATTTTATGAAAAAATATTATTAATGTAAACAAAGAAGAGAAGGAAACTTACAAAATGCTATCTCAGCTGTAATACAGCTATTTACTCAATTAAAGGACACAACTTGATATAACATTCTAGAGCAGTCTTTACTTTTAAATCACAAAGTTTTTTTAAGAGATAGGAAATTAAGCTTAATTCTTACCTTCAGCAAAAGAGAGAGACAATTTTGCTATGAAAGGCAAATCTGTGATGCAAATGTTGTCCCTGCCCTTAGAATTTACTACTTTCAATTTCTGGGATAGACACTCATACTTTAATGCATGGGGATTCAGAGTTCGGCTTATAGAGAACTTTGACTTTATAATTCACCTGCATAACTGATGCAACAGTGCCTAAGATATTTTGGGCACTTCATGCATATTTGTTACTTGCAAATGAGATAAATTAATGACTAGCATAAAGTCTCCCATATTTAAAACTGCCAACATGCCAGGTGTGGTGGCTCACGCCTGTAATCCCGGCACTTTGGGAGGCTAAGGATCACTTGAGGCCAGCTGAAGACCAGCCTGGCCAACATGGCAAAACCCTGTCTCTACTAAAAATACAAAACTTAGCCAGGTGTGATGATATGTGCCTGTAGTCCTAGCTACTTGGGAGGCTGAGTCAGGAGTATCACTTCAGCCTGGGAGGCAGAGGTTGCATTGAGCCCAGATTGTGCCACTGCACTCCAGCCCATAGAGCCAGACCTAGTCTCCAAAAAACAAAACAAACAAACAACAACAAACAAGTAAACATATCAAATTGACTCCTCTTCTCTCAAGTTAATATTCTTTCAGTTTTTGTCTACCTTCATTCTATTCATAAATATACCTGTGTTATGTATCTACTGCTGAGTAGTAAATTGCCCCAAAATTTAGCGGCTTGAAATAATAACATTTATTATCTCACACATTTTCTGAGAGTCAGGAATCTGGGATTGACTTTGCTGCATGGCTCTGCCTCAGCATCTTTCATGACATTGCAGTCAGGCTGTCTGCCATGGCCTCAGCCTCTGAAGGGGCTGTTGTGTCCACTCTGAGTTCACTCATGTGGCTGCTGTCAGTAGTCTTCAGTACTGCCCCATATTAGTCTCTTTATGAAAAAGATCAAGAAATGGCTTTCCTCAGAATGAGTGATAAGAGGAAGGGTGGGGAAGAGAGAGAGAGAGAGAAAGACAGAGGATAGGCAAGTCAGAAAGTGCACCCAAGCCAGCAGCTGCAGTCTTTTTATAACCTAGCCTCAGATTTTTCCTCCATCACATCGTCTATATTCTATCTGCTAGAAGTGAATCATTAAATCCAGTCTATATTCAACAAATAGATTAAGAATCACTTTTTAAAAACTATTTTATTTTTTTGTGAGTACATAGTAGATGTATATATTTATGGGGTAATAAGATGTCTTGATACAGGCACTCGGTGTGAAATAAGCACATCATGGAGAATGGGGTATCCATCCCCTCAAGCATTTATCCTTTGAGTTACGAACAATCCAATTACACTCTTTAAGTTGTTTTAAAATGTACAATTATGTTATTATTGACTATAGTCACCATATTGTACTATCAAGTAATACATCTTATTCATTCT